>NW_015661278.1:563122-570776 GCF_001515625.1 Sinocyclocheilus rhinocerous | reverse complement strand
GTTTTTTGAGAATAGGAGTAACAGCAGCAGTCTTGAGTGAGATAGGAACAGTGGAAGAAATGAAAGACATGTTGATGAGGTGTGAGATTGGGGCAGAAATAACAGGGATACAGTGTTTCAGGAGAAAAGTAGGTGCAGGGTCTAGTCGGCTTGAAGAGGAATTCGATTTCTGTATTAAATCAGCAATTAGAGATGGATTTGTTAAGGTAAAGGTAGTCAATGATTGGGTAGACTGAGTTTGCTCACAATTAGAAATAGTCGGTTCCTCATCAAAAGTCCCACATAAAACATCTAACTTTCCCTGAAAGTGGTGCAAAAAAGTACAACACAAATCTTCAGATTCATGTTGGCTGATACTATGATTTGGTGCCTGGATTAGTTTGTTTACCATGCTAAATAGTGCTTTAGGCCTATTTTTAGCTTTGTTAATGATGCTGGAGATATAAGAAGAGCGGGCTGCATTCAAGGCAGTTTAGTAGCTCTTGATGTAATCAGAATAAACAAGATAATGGACTGTTAAACCCATTTTCCTAAAAAGACGTTCAAGTTGTCTGCTTTTTGCTTTCATAGCAGGAGTGAGACATGGGAACAGACCTGGTCCTAATTGGAGCATACTCATCCAGGATGTTAGAAATAAGAGAATGGTACATATCATAAATCATAGATGGACAGGTAAAATGTAAAACTTCAGGAACAGCAGAGGAAGCAACAGAAGCAGAGAATGTACTGGTATCAACAGCATTTACATGACGATATGAAATAGTTATGTTATCAGTGCATTTGGCTGGACAGATTAATGTAAAATCAAAAATAATAAGCTTGTGGTCAGAGATAGGAATAGCCAGACCACTGACGGAGATATTATTCAAACCAGATGTACAGACCAGATCAAGTGTATGACCATGAGTGTGAGTTGGAAAGTTAATGTTCTGAATAAGATCGAAACAGTCCAGTACAGTCAATAGTTGAGCAGTTATGACTGGTTTTGTGGTCCAGGGTCACATATTATTGAATGAGTGTTGTTATGCATTCACATTTAACACACACTTCTTATATAACACGCTTATATAAATCTAATTATAATTACTACAGACTAAAACTATACCTAAAATATAACTTACAGTATTTTTAGATGTGAAAACGATGCCTTTCAACCTTTGTTTCTGCCAAATGGGTGTCATCTACTGTTATTCTACTGTTATACTGACTTTGCCAGCAAAATCCAGTCCATGTGAAATTTTTTCCTTCACAGATTTTGCAAGGTGCTTGGTTAAAACTGACTTATGTTTAAGCTGTTTCATACACAGCTACACTTGACAATATGGATTTTTTTGCATGCGAAATTTCGCTACAATGTGCATGCATGTTTATTACAGTTATGAATATCTGAAGCGGTCAGCTCTTATCATTCTAGATATTGTTGCTAACTTTATAGATATGATACGTCCAAATGTCATAATTTTCCATAACATTTTATTGTGCATTTTAAATTAATCGATTGGTGAAGAGTCATGTGACAACTGTTACTTTTCCCACCGCTGTTGACGGTGGGCCAATCACAGTCTCTTGTGATTAATGATTTCCTAATTTAATCAAATGCAGAGTGGAACGAATTTTAATGTGCATGTCAGGTACGGATGATTAATAGATTTAACTCAATATACGTTTTTAACACACAAATGTTTCCAAATAAGACAAATTCGTCTGAGGATTCGGCTTTTTTATCCCCCAAGCGTCTCCTAGAGAATTATACACATAGGAAACAGTTACGTTATCCGAAAACATTTGCAGCCCAGTGGTCTTTTATGGATTTTATGTTCCGCATTCGTTCATGTCTAAACGTATTTTGTCCTAAAACGCGCTCCATAGCCGTGAATAGTATGTGTTAAAAGAATTGCTAATAACTGTTTCCCACGAGTCACACTATTAAATTCCAGCAGGGGGCTCTTCATGGCTCATAATGCCGCTTCCCCTAATACATCGTATTGAAATCTTTTCGTGTTATAGGAGAATGTTGTACACTGAATTATATAAACACTTGACGTACAAAACCGCTTGCAGAACTCTTTATGATGTTTTAAGTAAAACGTCTCTGATTGGTCCATCCTAAAAAGCGCGTGTCAACCGTCTCAGAAATACTTGTAGCAGCATCCCGGACAATAATTTACACATAAATAACGGCATTAGAAAATATAAAAGATGCTGACACAAGAACAGACAGAGACTAGATAAGATTAGAAAATTATTATATAAACCCATCGTATCTGACCAATGAGAGCCGGCCTTCGGGCCACCAAGCCCCGCCCATTTGATCTCTTCATGGCCATCCTGCCGCTTGTTGTATTTCTGTAGTTAAAGGCAGTGACTGTAGACACATTTAAAGAGGAGAGCCCAACAACAAAATCTGCTGATCACAAATAAACACAGCACACCAGATCAGTGAGTACTGCAGGGAAAATTAACCAAACAACAAGCGTTAACGTCGCTTTATTTGCGCATGCTAGATTTTGCGTGTTATCATAGCAGCTCTGCCTGTCATATGTGTTCAACACGGAGGCTGAAACACATTAAATATGGTTTTTCTTGCACATGTGTTGGGCATTTTACACCCCCGGCAGTCATTAAATTATATTTATATCGGTTATAAACATATGCTTAATGTTGTTCATGCCATAGTGTTAGCGGGATAGTGGCTAAAGAGAGACTATGTTTACATTGTGTGAATGTTTGTATATGTTTGCTCAGACAACAGCATGTAAACATTGACATTTTAAGTTGTTTGCAGGTTTTATTGTAGTTTAAGACTGTTGGCAAAATAATTTCCGGTATGTAGGGTCAAAATGATTTCTAGTCTGCTTGTCAGCATTTATCTGTATTGTTATTATTGACAGCTTGAACTCCGAGTCATAACATAATCATCTCAGAAAGCAGGCCTACCGTAAATATTTTTGTACTACCATACCATGTTTTTGATATATTACTATTTGATATATTACTTTGATATATGCATCATTTACTATGGTAACTATCATGGTCTATAAATATGTTAAACCTCTAGCACTGTATCTATAGTGCTGTAACACTGAGAGTTTGCTCACAATTAGAAATAGTCGGTTCCTCATCAAAAGTCCCACATAAAACATCTAACTTTCCCTGAAAGTGGTGCAAAAAAGTACAACACAAATCTTCAGATTCATGTTGGCTGATACTATGATTTGGTGCCTGGATTAGTTTGTTTACCATGCTAAATAGTGCTTTAGGCCTATTTTTAGCTTTGTTAATGATGCTGGAGATATAAGAAGAGCGGGCTGCATTCAAGGCAGTTTTGTAGTTCTTGATGTAATCAGAATAAACAAGATAATGGACAGTTAAACCCGTTTTCCTAAAAAGACGTTCAAGTTGTCTGCTTTTTGCTTTCATAGCACGAAGCTCTGCATTAAACCAAGGACAGGAGTGAGACATGGGAACAGACCTGGTCCTAATTGGAGCATACTCATCCAGGATGTTAGAAATAAGAGAATGGTACATATCATAAATCATAGATGGACAGGTAAAATGTAAAACTTCAGGAACAGCAGAGGAAGCAACAGAAGCAGAGAATGTACTGGTATCAACAGCATTTACATGACGATATGAAATAGTTATGTTATCAGTGCATTTGGCTGGACAGATTAATGTAAAATCAAAAATAATAAGCTTGTGGTCAGAGATAGGAATAGCCAGACCACTGACGGAGATATTATTCAAACCAGATGTACAGACCAGATCAAGTGTATGACCATGAGTGTGAGTTGGAAAGTTAATGTTCTGAATCAGATCGAAACAGTCCAGTACAGTCAATAGTTGAGCAGTTATGACTGGTTTTGTGGTCCAGGGTCACATATTATTGAATGAGTGTTGTTATGCATTCACATTTAACACACACTTCTTATATAACACGCTTATATAAATCTAATTATAATTACTACAGACTAAAACTATACCTAAAATATAACTTACAGTATTTTTAGATGTGAAAACGATGCCTTTCAACCTTTGTTTCTGCCAAATGGGTGTCATCTACTGTTATTCTACTGTTATACTGACTTTGCCAGCAAAATCCAGTCCATGTGAAATTTTTTCCTTCACAGATTTTGCAAGGTGCTTGGTTAAAACTGACTTATGTTTAAGCTGTTTCATACACAGCTACACTTGACAATATGGATTTTTTTGCATGCGAAATTTCGCTACAATGTGCATGCATGTTTATTACAGTTATGAATATCTGAAGCGGTCAGCTCTTATCATTCTAGATATTGTTGCTAACTTTATAGATATGATACGTCCAAATGTCATAATTTTCCATAACATTTTATTGTGCATTTTAAATTAATCGATTGGTGAAGAGTCATGTGACAACTGTTACTTTTCCCACCGCTGTTGACGGTGGGCCAATCACAGTCTCTTGTGATTAATGATTTCCTAATTTAATCAAATGCAGAGTGGAACGAATTTTAATGTGCATGTCAGGTACGGATGATTAATAGATTTAACTCAATATACGTTTTTAACACACAAATGTTTCCAAATAAGACAAATTCGTCTGAGGATTCGGCTTTTTTATCCCCCAAGCGTCTCCTAGAGAATTATACACATAGGAAACAGTTACGTTATCCGAAAACATTTGCAGCCCAGTGGTCTTTTATGGATTTTATGTTCCGCATTCGTTCATGTCTAAACGTATTTTGTCCTAAAACGCGCTCCATAGCCGTGAATAGTATGTGTTAAAAGAACTGCTAATAACTGTTTCCCACGAGTCACACTATTAAATTCCAGCAGGGGGCTCTTCATGGCTCATAATGCCGCTTCCCCTAATACATCGTATTGAAATCTTTTCGTGTTATAGGAGAATGTTGTACACTGAATTATATAAACACTTGACGTACAAAACCGCTTGCAGAACTCTTTATGATGTTTTAAGTAAAACGTCTCTGATTGGTCCATCCTAAAAAGCGCGTGTCAACCGTCTCAGAAATACTTGTAGCAGCATCCCGGACAATAATTTACACATAAATAACGGCATTAGAAAATATAAAAGATGCTGACACAAGAACAGACAGAGACTAGATAAGATTAGAAAATTATTATATAAACCCATCGTATCTGACCAATGAGAGCCGGCCTTCGGGCCACCAAGCCCCGCCCATTTGATCTCTTCATGGCCATCCTGCCGCTTGTTGTATTTCTGTAGTTAAAGGCAGTGACTGTAGACACATTTAAAGAGGAGAGCCCAACAACAAAATCTGCTGATCACAAATAAACACAGCACACCAAATCAGTGAGTACTGCAGGGAAAATTAACCAAACAACAAGCGTTAACGTCGCTTTATTTGCGCATGCTAGATTTTGCGTGTTATCATAGCAGCTCTGCCTGTCATATGTGTTCAACACGGAGGCTGAAACACATTAAATATGGTTTTTCTTGCACATGTGTTGGGCATTTTACACCCCCGGCAGTCATTAAATTATATTTATATCGGTTATAAACATATGCTTAATGTTGTTCATGCCATAGTGTTAGCGGGATAGTGGCTAAAGAGAGACTATGTTTACATTGTGTGAATGTTTGTATATGTTTGCTCAGACAACAGCATGTAAACATTGACATTTTAAGTTGTTTGCAGGTTTTATTGTAGTTTAAGACTGTTGGCAAAATAATTTCCGGTATGTAGGGTCAAAATGATTTCTAGTCTGCTTGTCAGCATTTATCTGTATTGTTATTATTGACAGCTTGAACTCCGAGTCATAACATAATCATCTCAGAAAGCAGGCCTACCGTAAATATTTTTGTACTACCATACCATGTTTTTGATATATTACTATTTGATATATTACTTTGATATATGCATCATTTACTATGGTAACTATCATGGTCTATAAATATGTTAAACCTCTAGCACTGTATCTATAGTGCTGTAACACTGATTTTTTTAAAATAAATATAATATAATTTATAATTGATCTGTCTAGTAGCAGTATGAGCTCAAAGGGTGGCACTGCCCTGTCCCGACGCAACTATCGCCTGGCATCTGACACGGACAAACCCAAAGTCACAGGTGTGTCCTTATAAAGAGATTTTATTTAAGTAAACCCACTGTAAATGGGTTATTGATCAAATCTACAGGAAGAACTCAGTTTTGTTGATGTGTATTTTTCAGGTATTGTGAATGAGAAGCTACTGAGCGACTATCTGCACCATGTGTTTCCTGCCTCCAGTAAGCAGGGACCGGCATCAGCAGCGTACAGGTTAGTGGATTACCCAAGATTCCTCCTTGTGTTTAGGGCTTTTGCCTTGATCTGTAGTCCATCTGTAGTATATAATTCGTATTTATGTACGAATATTCCTATGTGGGGCTTTTGCCTTGTATACAGACATACACCTAAGCACTTGCACACACTACCGGTCAAAAGTTTGAAATAATTACGATTTTTTTATGTTTTTGAAAGAAGTCTCTGCTGCTCACCAAGGCTGCATTTATTTGATGAACAATACAGTAAAAACAGTAATATTGTGAAATATTATTACAATTTAAAATACTTGTTTTCTATGTGAATATATGTTAAAGTGTAATTTATTGCTTTGATGTAAAGCTGAATTTCCAGCATCATTATTCAGTGTCACATGATCAGAAATCATTCTAATATGCTGATTTGCTGCTCAGTTATTCTCAAATAATATTGGTGCTCAGTTATTAATAATGGTTCTTATTATTATCAATGTTGAAATTATCAGTATTTTTGTGATAACCCGGATTATGTTTTTCAGGATTCTTTAATGCATAGAAAGTTCAAAAGAACAGCATTTATTTGAAACTGAAATATTTGGTAACATTATCTTTACCACCACTTTGGATCAGTTTAATGCATCCTTGCTGAATACAAGTATTATTATTATTATTATTATTAATTTTTTAAAATCTTGCTCATCCCAATCCTTTAAATGGTAGTGTATGAGAATTTTCACAAAAAATATTCGGCAGCACAGCAGTTTTCAACATTGATAATAATAAGAAATGTTTCTTTAGCAGCAAATCATCATATTATTATGATTTCTGAAGATCATGTGACACTGAAGACTGGAGTAATGCTGAAAATTCAGCTTTGATCACAGAAATAAATTATTTTACAGTTACAATATATTCACATAGAAAACAGTTATTTCAAATGCAATAAGTGTGTGTATTTGTAAAATATTTGTACTTTTAGCATATATATGTGTATGTGTGTGTTTGTTTATTTATATTTATGTAATGAAGTAACATCTTAAAGTAACAGGAATATTTTGTATGTTTTGTTTTGTTACCTGTTTTATTTATTTAATATAATAATCATTAGCCATCAAATCCTTGGCAAATATTGGTTGAAATTATGCAGAGTTCACACTGCACGATTTTAGCCCGATTTTTCACTCGCCGACAGGTTTTGTGAAATCGCCGACAAATGCCCGACATCGGAGGCAAATCGTAGCTCGTTCACGCGAGTGACAATCACGCAGTGTGAATGATCAAAGACGCGATCTGAGCGAATCGCCGACACGTCGCTGATGCCCGCGAAATATTTGGCATGCTAAATATCTGGAGCAGTCTGCGATTCACAATCACGCTGTGTGAAATGA
>NW_015661278.1:554987-563106 GCF_001515625.1 Sinocyclocheilus rhinocerous | reverse complement strand
GCAAAACCACGTTCATATTCGCACGATTTTTTGCCCAGCTCGTCAGTGAACAACGTGTGTGTGTAGTTAATGCTGCACAATGTGAAAGCACGCACGTGATGGAGATTTACCGCTGATTACAGAACCGGCTTTTCTGACAAGATGCGCGTTAAATATCGCATGCGATTTATCGTGCAGCCCTAGTTGAAATTTAATTTATTTGTTAAAATCCAGCTCTCTCACATTTCAAGTCATTTTAAGTGACCGTAAATGATGTGTGTGTGTGTGAGTGCATGAGCTGATTACTGTTTTCCGTCCATATATATTTCCACCATTTTGACTCATTCAGGCAGATTGCACACATTACAAACAGTAATTGATATACTATATATATATATATATATATATATATATTCAGGGCTTGAATTTCGACGCAGGATTCTACTGATTCCCACAGTTTCCGCGCTTGTAACGCGGGAAATTCCCACAAATATTTCAACCTGAAAGATGCTTGGGACAGATTACGGAATGTATCATTTGCACGTGCTTTTGAGTCTTACAATTTGAAACATTCTAGTGCTCAATTCATTACTTGCGCGTTCTCTGTGAGACACCTTTCTGAGAGCAACCACCCAAAGCGCGCGCACATAGAGCCACATCATAGAGAGCGCGCGACTACAGAATGAAGTTGTGTTGAGCCTTATTGTGCGTAAACGGCCAAATACATATAAAATCATGTCAAAATGCCCGTCTTGATGAGTATTCACATAAACAGTCGATTTATACTAAACATTGTCTATATATAGGCTATTAAGTGAATGTAAACAGTTGAGAAACAAAACTTAGTGTGTAACAGTTAGATCCGTACATGAGGTCTTATAGAGACAGCAACCTAAATAAACCTGCTGCTGTTTGTCATTAAAATAACACTGGTTAGACTTCAATGTATAAATAAACATTAAAGTTAAAGGTGCCATAGAATGCAAAAATCACTTTTATAAGGTGGTTGAACACAGTTGTGTGGCTCATTTGCATTTTAAAGGGACAAACACAAAAACGGCGCGTTTTGACTCATACCCTAAAAATGGCAATTTCAACAATCTATAACAAATTATCTGTGGGGTATTTTGAGATAAAACTTCACATACACACACTGGGGACATCAGAGAACAATTTAAAATGTTGTATCTTTGAAGCATGATTTGCTTCATGTTAGTCAGCTGCAGGTGGTTATAGGAGGAGGGGCTTTCTTATTCTAGAGAGCATCTGATTGGACAGAAATCTGTGCAGTGCACAATGAGAGTCATCATTATTTTTTACTCCGTTTAAGTGTAACTTATGTGGCTGATCGTAATAGATCGTGAAGAAATGAAGCTTGCTGCATTAGTGGTGTGTTGATGAGGTGTTAGAGTGGAGGGTGCTGGTGTCATGTGTGGTGTTTCGTCCCGCGCTTGATCCCAGCCAGTGTCTGGTTACTGGAGCTGATCTATACATAGAGCATGATGGGACATGAGAGAAAGCTGACACTCACAGAGGAGTGAAGTGGCTCATGTGTTTACATATCTTCATCTCTAATGCTGGATTTCATGTCAGGCGTCATGATGGGCGTCTGTCAGCACCGTATAAAGACACATTGCTGCCATGTGACAGTAAACATAATTTATTTACAGATATTTAGCTTAGAAGAAATTTGAGAGCTTCATTTTAATGCTTTTAATGCTAGTTGTCTATGCAGTTGCTAAAGTGTTTTTTTTTACTGTTTTAGGTGGTTCATAGGGTGTTGCTATGTATTCGATATGTTTTTTTTTACTTTTAGCATGCTGCTATGGTTTTGTTAGGGTGTTTAGGTGGTTGTTAGGGTGTTGCTATGTAGTTGCTAAGGTATTTGGTGTGTTTTTTACTTTTAGCATGTTGCTATGTTTTTTTTAGGGTGTTTGGTAAGGTGTTGCTATGTAGTTGCTAAGGTATTTGGTGTGTTTTTTACTTTTAGCATGTTGCTATGGTTTTGCTAGGGTGTTTAGGTGGTTGGTAGGGTGTTGCTATGTATTTTGTTAGATGTTTCTGTTTTTGTGTGTTTTGCTGTATACTTTTGTTAGGCCTAATTTAACTTTGTGAGATTTAATTTCAACACTATCCTGGTGTTTATATAATTCTCATTGCCCAGTGTTAAATTAACATTTTCTGTGGAACGGCATGAGTATAAGTAAATGACAATTCAGGTGAACAAATTAAGGAAAATAATTTATTTCACTGTAAAAAGAAAGTCAGACCTTTTGGTAAATGGGTCTTTTAACGACAGAAGCAAATTCACAATTCCAAGTGCATACTGATTTCTCTATGTTGAGGTTGGACTCGTATCAAAATGAATGCACATGTATGGGACAGCACATAAATAAGTGACAGAGCAACCATACTAAAAACAGTCTTAATCTTAAATGTGGAATCGAGGTTTACCTGTGTTTCCCTGTTATGTGTCTTAACAGTGTTGAAGAGCTCTTCTCACTCCACTCGATTGGTGGCTTTATACACACATCATCTCATTTAGATTTTTCTGTTAAGCCAGCATGAACCATCTGTAACAATATTAAAGGAATAGTTTACTCAAAAGTGTAATTCCAAACCCATACGACTCACTTTTGCTGAACACAAAACACTTTAATGCTTAAAAAAAAAAATATAATAAAGTGTCAGTAGTTTATACAACTCGTTCCATAAGTCTTGTGAAGGCACAAAATTTGAATGATGAACAATTTAACTCATTACAGAGAGTTTGAGAATTCTGAAAATAATTATTTTCAAATTAATTAAATGAAAACAGCACTCAAATCCAATAAAGCGACACATCAACATCATCAAAACTGATATCATGATATTTGGTCACGAGACACACAAGAACCAATGACTGATATTTTGCCGTTTTAGATTTGGGCAGTTTACAGTGGTTTGATTTCACAGTATGATGTTGCAAAATATATACTGCAAATGAGGTAAAACACTTACTTTAGATGTTTACCCTGTTAAAAGCATCCTCGTCTCCTCCGCATCACGAGTCAAATGTCTCTCTGAGAAAAGTTTAGGAGAGCACAGCAGATAAATATCGCTCAAAAACAATGATGTTATAAAATACATATCGTAAATGAGGTAGGCTACTTCTGGTGTTTCCATGTTAAAAGCAACCTCCACGTCTGCACTGCATTGCATTTCGAATGGCGTCTGTGAGAAATCTTTCAGCTGGTTTAGGCACGTAAATATCCCGGATGTAAATAATAACACTCACAGTGTTAATAAGATTTAACTCTCTGTAATTTCTGTTTACACTAGCTGTGTTAATCTCTTGAAATTCAACACCAGAACTTTAACTCTTTACTCTGAGTCCTTAACGCCAGGATTTCAACACTGGAGGTTTTGCTGTGCATGTTTTATTATTGTCACTTTTATCATATTTACTTGATTACTTGTGCGGTCTTCGGTCACTTTTGACAGAAAAATTTTACATTTTGAATATTTAAAAATCGTAGCTTCATCAGAATGGTACGAAACTTGGTGACTTTTATGGCACTTGGTATGTGAACACACAAAAAAACTGAGGGCATGATTCGAAAAAGCTAAGTGCTCGTAAAAAAAATAGTCACACTCATGGTCTTCGGTCAAAAAAAATTTAAAATACAGAACATTTTTGTGTGTACAATCTACAAATCCCCCACGATGCAGAAAAAAATTGCACAGCAATGAAGGGGTGAAACTCTAAAACATCTAGAGTGCAAAATCAACACACCCACTCACACACGCGCAGACACACACACACTTGTACACACACCCCCCCCTTTGAACGGGTGTGACTGTAACACTGCAACTATGTAAAATAAAATCAATAATTCAACTACAATTTAGTAAAAAAGTAGACAGCAAGAAAGGGGTTACACTCTAAAACATCAAGAGTGCAAAACAGAGTCACACACACACACACACACACACAATTATACACACTCAAATGAGTTGGTATGGCTATAACCAAATAGCCAAAATGAGTCAGAAAACCGAAATAAGAGGTTAAAATCAGATCAGGGCTTTGAGAATGCCTTAAAATACATTTAAATCCACAACCTAATAAAAGTAAACAATTATGTATAAAAACAACTAGGGAATTCAAAACATTCCTATACAGGCATCTAGTGGTTACACCATGAAATTACATGTTTTTCTTTCTTTGCTCTCACCAGGAGGTGCTAATCTGCCTTAAAAATGGATTTTAAAGGCCTAGTCTCTATTTTAATCAGAGATACTGCATTGATTGATTAATTTTTTTGTACTATTTTCAATGGGAAAATTGATAATAATTATTGCATAATAAAATATTATTGAACAAAAATATATTAGATTGATTTTACTGAAGAAAAAAAAAAAGTTAAATTTCAGGTGTCCGGTCACTTGACCGCGAAGATCATGAGTGTGACTCCCAAATGAGGAGCGCACAAGGGTTAAATGTATGAATTACTTTATAAATAAAATGTATTTCTAGTTAGATCTAGTCTCTTCAGTGTGTGAGCTGTTATGATGTTATGATATGTGAGGCTCAGTTGAACTCGGTTGTCCCTGTAGAAAAACCCTCACGTTCCAGGATCTCGGAGCTCATCTGGAGAAGCTGCTGGCTGAAGATAATGTCACCGAGGACAGCAGAGGTCAGACAAACACTTACACTCTTAACACTAGAGCTGAGTGCCTCACAAATGACTGTAAAATGGAATGTAGAAGACTTTGCTAAAATAATAATAAAAATATATATTGATATATTTACTTGTAATTCATAAAATATTTGTTAAATTCATAATTATCTGTAGTCTAAGACCCCCTAAATATTTATGCATTTGTTGATTAATAAAAGCATGGCTGAAAACATCTACATTATCAATTTATTCGATGTATAATAAATGTATTATACAGTATATTCATGATATATTAGATTCATTTATTTACATTTTTATTTATTTTCCTATTCAGATCAGATAGAAGGCTGCCTTGGACCTTCAACTGTCGTCCTGGATCACAGCAGTGGGTTTGAAGGGCTATTATTTGTTGACGATGACCTTTTGGGGGTGAGAGATAAAAACTTACTTGGTTAAATTCTTAACAATTGTTTTGATTTATTATTAATTTGTAATTATTTTTAAAAGTAGCCTGCTTATATAATTTTATAAAACTGCACAAAATAAATTTGACATAAAATTTATATGAAAATGTAGTCATGTGCAGTAATATTTAAAATTGAGGATGTGACGCATCGTGTTATCGAATCGAATCGAACCGTTGACATAATCGTAATCGTAATCGAATCGTGAAACCAGTGAAGATTCACACCCCTAATATATATATATATATATATATATATATTACACAGGAAAGTATATTACATTTATTTATTTATTATTTTATTTTTTAATTATAATTTTTTTTTTTTACTGATTGCACATATTGGTTAGCTCACAAGTAAATCTTAGAATTCAAATTCAGGTCAGTTCACTATTAAATTGATTGGATAGTGATTGATCAGTCTGCACAAAGAATCGTGCACAATAACAGCAGGACAGTGTATTACATAATGCAGACAGATCTGGATGTCTACTGTTAAATGTGTTCAGCTTTGTTCCTCCTCTCTTTCTGGATCGAAGGTCATTGGCCACAGTAACTTCAGCTCCATCAGAGCCACCACATGTGCTTACAAAGGTAGCATTTCAAAAACTAAACCGTACCATATAGTGAAATGCTAATTCTGTGGTGTTCTTCATACGTTGGAGTAAATGTAAACTAAATGGCTATACCATGGTACCAACACAGTACTGTTTCTTACTGCTTTTGATTGGTTTCAGGGAAATGGGTCTACGAAGTTCTCATCTCATCTCAAGGCCTAATGCAAATCGGATGGTGCACATTGAACTGCAGATTCAACCAAGAGGTACAAGCCAGTAACTTCACCATTTAGAGGTCAATTTTTGGAGTGCAGAGACGTGCAAACTGCATATTGACTCTAATAGTTAGCTAGCTCGCATGGGAAGCTTTCCAAGCCGCATAAATAGTGTAGATTAATCTAGATTACATGACGACTGTTCGCTCTGCTCTCGAAATCCTTTTTGAAGTCTTGGGTTTGGCCTAATCCATCTGTGAGATTGGTTTGTTCAAAGTCGATTACTGCCAGATACGATCGGCTGTGGATCTGTGCTTGTGTTCAGGAAGGAGTCGGGGACACGCCAGACTCGTACGCTTACGACGGAAACAGAGTCCGCAAATGGAACGTGACAACCACCAACTACGGCAAGGTGAAAACACAGCGCTTCACACATTCAGTTCAGCGGTCAGGCTCAATTTGTGCTCGTGAATTTTATTTGACGTTGAGCGTTTGGTCATAGTCTGCTTGTTTAAAGTCTCGGACTGTGACGTAACTTGCACAGTCTTATAAAACAAAGAGTTCTGACTCTAAATTCTGATTGGATGAGTCATGTTTTTATGAAAGCATTAAGCCACTCAAGGCCATACATCGTAGTGATTTTAATGGTAAATATAAAGCCTCTCGTTACTGATTCTTGTCATTTCTTTTGCTTTAGTCCTGGGCTGCTGGTGATATCGTCAGCTGCTTGATAGATTTGGATGAGGGAACCATTACGTTTTGTCTGTAAGTATAGTTTTATCATTGGATGTACGTTATAGTTTGGTATGAAAGCATGAGAAACTGAAATATCTGTGAACTGGTGTTAATAGCAGTATTTTTTTGTTTTTGTTTTCAGTAATGGACAGTCTCTCGGCGTTGCGTTCAGCAATATTAAGACGGGGCCGGGCGTCGCATATTTCCCTGCGATCAGCCTTTCCTTCAAAGAATCTGTAGCCTTCAATTTCGGCAGCCGTCCTCTCAGATATCCTTATTATTTTTATGCATGTACATACAGATTTTATATGGTTAAATCACATTTATGTAATGTGTATAATATTCATTTTAATTTATTATAAAATATACAATCATTAATGAATTAATCTTGTAGGTCTTCAGAATAAATGAAGTACATATATTATACATTACAGTTTTATATAAACACACACACACACACACACACACATACATTCATACCAAAATTTATTCAGACACCTCAACATTTCACGCATTATCACAGTTTATTCGCTGTAGTTTAGAAAATGGTAATAAAATATGACAAGAACTCAGAGTTAAACTGTGTCAGAACAAATTTATCTTGATAATGTCAGATAAGACTTAAGCAAAACATGGTCAGGGCAAAGTGTTTGAATAATTTGTGGTCCCAAATTTTTATCAGTTTTACTGGTAGTCCACTGTATGAAGAATTTTTGCACTGCAAAAAATGGCTTATCTTACTTAGTATTTTTGTCTTGTTTCTAGTCAAAATATCTTAAAATTCTTAAATCAAGATACTTTTACTAGATAAGCCAAATGACTTAAGATATTTAGTTTTAAGAATGTTTTACTTACCCCACTGGCAGACAATTTTACTTATTTAGGATTTTCAAGTACTTATATATAATATAATATAATATAATATATAATATTTTATATAATATAATAATTAATATATTGCAATATAGATTGATTAGATAGAACTGTAATATGTGTAATTATATATATATTTTAAATATGTTGAAGAATAATGTAATTACCCAATATTTCCAAATACGGCTTGAAACTTAAATTTATTCACAGGAAGAATAAAAGAAAGTAGATGTATATATAAAATTGTAATATTTCATTGTTTTATTTATTAATGATATAATGTAATATATTTATTATAAATACATTGTTTATGTTTTTATAATATATATTTTTTAATTGAATAATAATATTATATTTATTTCAAGTAAAACTTTGAATATTATTTATAGGACATTTGAATAAAAGTAGATGCATATTTAAATTATAACATGTAAGTGGTCTATTTTTAATAATATAATTCAGTTTATTTTATTGAAAATTCATCATATATATTTACATTCAATATGATGTGTTTATTGAAATACAGGTGCATCTCAATAAATTAGAATGTCGTGGAAAAGTTCATTTATTTCAGTAATTCAACTCAAATTGTGAAACTCGTGTATTAAATAAATTCAATGCACACAGACTGAA
>NW_015661278.1:545020-554839 GCF_001515625.1 Sinocyclocheilus rhinocerous | reverse complement strand
ATATATATTTTTTAAATATGTTAAAGAATAATGTAATTACCCAATATTTCCAAATACGGCTTGAAACTTAAATTTATTCACAGGATTTCAGAATAAAAGTAGATGTATATATAAAATTGTAATATTTCATTGTTTTATTTATTAATGATATAATGTAATATATTTATTATAAATACATTGTTTATGTTTTTATAATATATATTTTTTAATTGAATAATAATATTATATTTATTTCAAGTAAAACTTTGAATATTATTTATAGGACATTTGAATAAAAGTAGATGCATATTTAAATTATAACATGTAAGTGGTCTATTTTTAATAATATAATTCAGTTTATTTTATTGAAAATTCATCATATATATTTACATTCAATATGATGTGTTTATTGAAATACAGGTGCATCTCAATAAATTAGAATGTCGTGGAAAAGTTCATTTATTTCAGTAATTCAACTCAAATTGTGAAACTCGTGTATTAAATAAATTCAATGCACACAGACTGAATACTTTAAGTCTTTGGTTCTTTTAATTGTGATGATTTTGGCTCACATTATTGGTCTTATGGAGTATTCTAATTTGTTGAGATAGTGAGTTGGTGGGTTTTTGTTAAATGTGAGCCAAAATCATCCCAATTAAAAGAACCAAAGACTTAAACTACTTCAGTCTGTGTGCATTGAATTTATTTAATACACGAGTTTCACAATTTGAGTTGAATTAATGAAATAAATGAACTTTTCCACGACATTCTAATTTATTGAGATGCACCTGTATAATGTCATATTTATTTCAAGTACAACTTGAAAATAAATAAAAAATATATTTATAAGATATCAGAATAAAAGTAGATACATTTAAATTGTAACAAATTTAATATGTAATATATTTATTAGAAATACCTAAACATATATACACATTTAACATAATTCATGTTTTTAGGTAGACCTTAAACCATAAAAACAAAACATGTGAAACCATATAGATAGACCAGCCACAAACCCCTAAACGCCTTAACCCATGTGTTCCTCACATACCCTGTGGAAGGTTACCTTCCTCTTCAAAGCCCACCAACCACTGACCTCATCAACGCCAACAGGCTTCTGGGATACCTCAAGACAGTCCTGTCCACCTCCATCGACACACAGGTGCCTACAGGGGCTTCACTCTGACCACACGGCGTGCTGCTTCAGATTAGTGTGATGCATCAATATTTAAAACAAAATGATCTCTATGAGAAGACGTTTGATTTTGTTTTTCGTCAGGAGGAAAAGCTTGTGGAGAGAGACAGCGGAACCTGGCAGATTCAAGGAGATCCCACCATCCTGGTCACCCTTGCACATATATTCAACCACTTTGCACCTCTCATGGTAAATCACTCAGAGTTTCAGGAAAACAACTGTCATTGTTTCATAACCCGCTTTATTCATGGCTAATGTGTGTGTCTGCTAGTGCAAAGTGTACTTAGTGGAGGATGTGCTGATGAACTTCCTGTTGAGTATATTGGAGGGTGGAGGATCTGTTGAAGAACATCCTCTTATACAACAGCTGCTGGATCTTTTCTGGCTTCTCATGGAGGTACAGACTCAAAAAGTTCAATTTAAAGGCATTTTCTGGAATGAGATTTGAGACGATGCGTTTCATTCTTCCGAGATTGTATTTTGTTTTCTCCTCCTGAAGGACCACGAGGTGAGCGAGTGTCTGAAGCAGCTGATGATGTCTCTGCTGAGAGCGTATCGTTTCTCTCCCATCATCCCTGATCTGGGCTTTCAGGTGAGAAACCCTATGATTGCTCTCTCATGCAAATCCATTTTCCAAGCTGTTGTAACGTTATGTCGAAGTTTATTGGTGCCGAGGACGATCGAGCCACTGACAGGAAGGAAAAAAGAAAACATTCTTTCTGAGGAGCCTATAGGAGCATGCTGGGAACTCGTACTTCAAAGCATGTTCACGCTTTACGTCTGCTTTTGTGTCTAATCAGAGGCTGAGAGGTGTTGGCGTCCTCTTGGCCCATTGATGTTCATGGCAATTATCAGCAGGGACACGGTCTGTGTCTTGAAATAAATGTCTTGTTATAATTAAAATGACTGAGGCACTTTGTTTCGAGCTTGCTGTAATGCGTTTGATGAGTTTGTTTGGTGTCCACGGTTGTGAGAGGGAATTGGCAACATGTTGATCCAAAATATTACTGTGGCAGCCAGTGCTTAACAGATGGGAGCTTTCTTGAAATCTGTTTTCTTTCTCTGTCCTCCAGATTCATTACCTTCGTCTGACCACAGCGATACTCCGGCATGAGAAGTCCAGGAAGTACCTGCTCAGCAACGTCCTATATCCTCTTTATTTATAACTTAGCAGGCTTTTATAAGACACTTTACGCTATCTTTTGAAAATCACTCTAGAAAGGCACAAAATTAAAAATGAAAGAATGTATTCTTCATAGTTAATACATTTTAGCATTCTTGAGATCATTGCTTACTGAACTTCACGATAGATGGATGGATGGATAGATGGATGGATAGATAGATAGATAGAAGGATGGATGGATGGATGGATGGATAGATAGAAGGATGGATGGATAGATAGATAGAAGGATGGATGGATGGTTGGATGGATGGATAGATAGAGAAGGTAAAGATACAGTAGATGTTTCGTATACATGAACTATGGACCTGTTGTACTAAGTTTGACAACCAGAAAGTGTACACGTTTTACTGTCTTTATTGTTATGAACAATATATCTATTGTTTTTTATTGATATTTTGTGGGTATTTAGGTAGATGGATATATATGTTGATATATAAGTACTGTACCTACTGTAAATGCATATGATATTTCAAAAGGTAGACATTTTTAGTAGGTAGTTAGATATCAGCTATATATATGGCGGTAGGTAGGTAGGTAGATGGATAGATATGTTGGCATGTAGGTAGATAGGTCAGTAGATCATGGTATATATTTAGGTGGCTGGACAGGAAGGTGGATGGATAAATAGCAGATATTTAGGTAGATGAATAGATATATAGATGGGTATATATTTCGATTATGTAGATAGATTTATATATGTGGTGATAGATATATAGATGGCTAGATATTTAGGTGAACGAATAGATATGTAGATAGTTAGATGGATGGATATCTATCCATCAATCTGTCTACCTAAATATGTCGATGGGTAGGTTGATGTGTTGATAGGCCAATGGATACATGTGTAGATGGTAGATGTTTAGATAGATGTGAAGATGGTTAGATATTTAGGTAGTTGGATAGATGTGTTGATTAATTGATGGATATATAGATGGGTAGATATTTAAGGTGGATGAATAGATATTTAGGTAGATAGATTGATGGATAGATATGTAGATGGGTAGATATTTAGGTAGATGGATAGAAATGTTGGTAGGTAAATGCTACCTAGATTATGGTATAGATGGTATATATTTGGGTAGATGGGTAGATATTATGGGTGTATATATATATATATATATGTGTGTGTGTGAATAGTTAGATGGATAGATATTTAGGTAGATAGATTGATGGATAGATATTGATGGGTAGATATATGGAGAGGTGTGTTGATAGGTCGATGGATACATATATAGAAAGATCAATATTCAGGTAGATTGGTTTATAGATAGATATGTAGATGAGAAGTTATTTAGGTAGTTGGATAAATGTGTTTATAGATTGATTAGATGAGTAGATATCTAGCTGGACAATTAGATATGCTGATAGATGTATATATATTTTGGTAGATTGATGTATAGATATGTAGATGGGTAGACAGAGAGAGAATTGTTGATGGTCGATGATACATATGTAGAAAGAACAATAATTAGGTTTATGGATAAATATGTAGATGGGTAGAGATTCAGCTTGACAAATAGATATGTCAATAGGTAGATGGATAGATATTTATGTAGATGTTTATGGATAGATATGTAGATGGGTAGGTGGATAGATATATAGGTGGTCAGATATTTAGGTGGATGAATAGATAAATAGATAGATAGATGTTGATAGGTAAATAGATAGATTGATGGATAGGTATGTAGATGGGTAGACAAAGATGTGTTGATGGATACATAGATGGTAGATGTTTCGGTAGACAGGTTTATGGATAGTTGGATAGATGTATTGATAAATTGATAGATATTCTTTCACATAAATGTGTATCCATCAATATATTTGCTGATAGGTTGACATCTATATATTTATGTTATGGTTAGATATGTAGATGCATAGATAGGTGGACCAGTAAATATGTTGATAGTTGATAAGTGTATAGATACTTGGGTAGTTGGATGTGTTAAAAGATTGATTAGATGGGTAGATATTTAGCTGGACGAATAGATATGTTGATAGGTAGATGGATAGATATTTAGGTGGATAGGTTTATGGATAGATATTTGCATAGGTAGATATTTAGGTAGTTGGATAGATATATAGATGGGTAGATATTTAGGTGGACGAATAGATATGTCAGTATGGGTAGCACACATAACGCCAGGTTCACACATACTCGTGCTATTTTTTGTGTTTAATCACATCTATGAAAGATTGTATTACTGTACTGCGTGAAAACAGAATCACAATGCTTTTCAGTAACAACGTTTGGATTTGAAATCTAAATGGATAAATGTTGTGTTTGTAGTAAACAGCCGCGGATCAGTAGCGGACCTCTTTGTGAAAACACAATGAGTCTGTGCTGCTTCTGCACCGCTTACGTATCGCACATGGACTGCATACACACTGCAAACGGAGTATTGTGAACCTGGTATGAGGCTGCCTCATACAGCGCACCAAATCAGGCTTGTGCTGTGTGTAAGCTATTGTGCAACAATTGCCCCATTGTAAAAACAAAAATGCACTGCATGATCGAACATTTAGGTGAGATAATTATTATTTTATTATTATTATTTCAAACAGAAAACAAGATTATTTTGCTTACCTCGTTGGCAGATTATTTTGCTTGTTTCAGGCAAAAACGAACTTAATTTTGACATGTTTTTTTTAATGAAAACAAGACAATAATTGTTACTTGTCTAGAAAATCCTTCTTGATTTAAGAATTTTTAGATATTTTGGCTGGAAACAAGACAAAAAAAATCTAAGTAAGAAAAGCATTTTTTGCAGTGTACACACAGACAGACAGACACTCTCACACACACACTCACACACACACACACACACACACACACACGCATTCAAATTAACTTCTCAGAAGTTCTCTCTGGTTGTGAGGAAGAACACCCTAAATAAACAAGTTCAATGCGTTTAGCTTGGAAATTTGAATTGGTTTCGGTTCTTAACAGCATCACGTTTGACGTGCTCCGGTCTGTGGTCTTCTTCTACATCAAGACCCCTCTGAGAGTGAAGGAGGCAGGGCTGGAGGAGCTCATCCTGACCACCTGGTGGCCCACACGCTTCGACAAAGAGGTCAGAAACATCCCGACAGATGAGTATGAATATGAATGGCATCATTTATACAGGCTTCACAAAAGCTGTAACCTGAAATGATCTCGTCAAGCGAACAGTAATCTGAACTGAGCCCTGGTTGAAGCGACAGATGAATAATTCTCCGCTGTCTCTCCTGACGTGTGTCTAGGGCAAAGATGAGAAAGACACGCGCGAGGAGACGGCCGAGGAGAGGCTGAGACGGCGAGCGTATGAGCGAGGCTGTCACAGACTGAAAAAGAGGATTGAGGGTATGTCACACACACACACACACACACACACACAATATCAGATCTGCAAGCATATCTGTCACTGTGACACTCAGCTGAACCTGTGTGTCTGTGTGTGTGTAGTTGTGGAGGAGCTGCAGGTTCAGATCCTGAGGTTAATGTTGAACAACAAAGACAAAGGGACGGTATGTTGATGCTTGTTTTCCACACATCTGCTCACACAGCTATGTTATATTTTATTGTATGAATTAAATGTATAATATGAGAATGGCTGAGAATGGCCCACTTAAACAGGAAGAGACTGAGAGTCTGATTTGCCTTTAAAGTGACTAACTACAGTTCATTTTTTTTTTTTATGTGCTAAAACTCTAAATGTTGTTCATGTTAACTAAAACTATTATAAATTATTTTGATTAACCGAAATAAAGCTGAAAGAAAAGAAACTATAAATATTAGATAAAAAAATTAGACAATGAAATTGCTTTTTAACAACTAACTAACTAACATTGCTTTTGTAAACTAACTTCAAATAAATTTAAGCTGAACTTTAGTTTTAGTAATTTTACTAAAACAAACTGAAATAAAATTTAATTATAAAATAAATATAAATTAGTATGTAGGGCTTGCATAGACTAGTCGAGTAGTCGAGTGATCGACTACTTCAACCACTAGTCGGCGCTGTCAGAAACAATCGACTGCTCGAGCATGCATTAGCCACAATGCATGCACAGAGTTTGCAAGTATCAAACAGCCGCGTTGCACGTCTCTGTCTCTCAAAAACCAAACCAGCTCTCTCTCAAGAGTAGGCTAATAATCAACTTAGATACAGATACATTTTCTACTAGGCCTACATGTTTGCATCTTTATCTTTTGCTGGTTTGCGTGGCACACGCAATGAAATTCATTCTGCGTAATGAAAATGTGCATAAGAAATCGACTAGCAGAAATCAGTAGTCGTGCAACCCCTAATATATATATACATATATATATATTCTTGATATTTACTACCATAACAGAAACCTTTATGGATTTTTACATTGTAACTAAGAAATAGTTTAGCACAATAGTTTTGTTAGAGGAACAGAACAACATTTAAGTGAGACTGATTTAAGTGAAACTGGCAACAAAATCTGTGAAATTTCACAGAAAACAAGCAGAATGTTTTTGTCTTTTAAGATTCTTTTAAGGTTGGATTACAAGATTCTGTGTTTCAGCCTGAGTGCCTTGTTTACCTGGCTCTCTCTTTTCACAGGGCGAAGCATCTCGATACATTTTCCTCAACAAATTCCGCAAGTTCCTTCAAGAGAACGCCAGCAATAGAGGGGTAGGACGCAGGACACGGGACACGATAACGGCTCTGTCCTCCTTTATACCTTGCATCAACGTGCTTTCCATATCTGGATACTATCTAGATATTTTTTAGCTGGATTGTGCTGTATTTATTCTTTGCTATAGAGACATTACCAAAATAAAGGATGCTAATAGGAATTAGAAAATTATATTTCAGAATGCATCTGAGAAGCTGGACTTGGAATAGAGTGAGTGATGATTTGTGGAGTAGTTTAGTGGAATAATTTCCTCAGGCCATCCAAGATGAGTTTTTAAAAACATCACAATAATCCACAAGTAATCCACACCACTCCAGTCCATCAGTTAATGTCTTGAGAAGTGAAAAGCTCTGTGTTTATAAGAAACAAGATGTTTTACCTTCAAACCAAGTCCTCTATCCATAATATTGCCAAATCTGTTCTGATTAAGTAACAAACTCATCTACATCTTGAGTACGTAAATTTTCAGCACATTTTCATTTTTGGGTGAGCTATTCCTTTACATGTGAGAAATAGATCATAAGACCACAGTTTTTTTTTTTCTCAAAAGAAGAAGTAAAAGCTGCAAACCCGCCACACAGCATTTGGTAAGATTTAACAGAAGTTCCACAGAAGTTCTTGCAATTTTTATGCCACATACAGGAAATATATTACTTAATGTGCTTTGATGACTGAAATCTTGGCTTTGTTTTTTTATTAGTTCCAGTATCATATAAACTGGGAAACTGTGCTGGCAAAAAGGATGTAAAAATAAAAACAAAAAAAAGGTTGAGGACTTTTATCATGCTCAGTGCACTCTTTCCCTGCTTACACTTTACCGAAGTAAATGAATATGGCCATTTTCTGTAACATGATTGTTGTCGATGGGATCATTTCAGTTATTTTGCAGTGATCAGGGTTTTAATTGGAGGCTTTGATGTGTGTCTCATGCTTCGTTTGATGTGTTGTGATGTTATGTGTGTGTTTTTGTGTTCAGAACCCCACAGTGTTGTGTCCTCCTGAATACATGGTGTGTTTCATACACCGGCTCATCACGGCCATCAGGAGCTACTGGGATGAAGGCAAGAGAAAAAGCCCAGGATCCATCAGCAGTGAAGGTACACAACACACACATTTTGTTCTTTTTATTCATGAAAATTAAAAATCTTGCCTTGGCAAATAACTGTATAAGTTGAAGCACTAAAATTTAAATAAGTTTAAGTTGCAGCAAATAAAACTGAAATAAAAATGAATTCAACCTAAATGGTTACATTTAAAAATATATGTCAAAATACAATTCAAAGTCATGAAAAATGACTAAAAATTAAGTAAAAAATTAAAATACAAAAATAAAAGTGAATTCAAAATATTTATAAAACCCAAACAGTATGCAAGTAATACTAAAAAAAAAGTCTGCCAATTTTTTATCAGTTAACATTTTTGTTAAGTATAAAAAGGGTTCATCAAATAAACACAATTCAAATATTACATTAAATATTAAGAATATTTTTGTTAATTAAAATAATTCTGAAATAATAAAATACAAACATTAAATGGAAAAACCTAAATAAATGAAAATTAGAAATGTTGCCTTGGCAACTAACCGAAAGTTAAGGCACTGAGATTATAACTGAATGTCATGTCATTGACCCATTTGTGTTTCTGTTAGACGCGTACGTCCCCCCTCAGCTCTTCTACAACGGGAAGGTGGATTACTTTGACCTTCAGCGTTTAGGAGGACTTCTCTCGCATCTGAAGAAAACGCTCAAAGGTTGGTAAAAAACACATGTAAAGTGCGTTTCAGAGTTTGGTCAAATAATTACCCAGCATGCAGCGGCTCTAGACTCCACCAGAGGGAGCAGAAGGTCAGTTTGTTTTGAGTGTTACTCATACCGACAGCAGATACAGTACAGTCGGTTTAAACCTCTGAAGACAATAAATAAAGCTTTCCGTTATCAGGCTTGGCAACATCAAAAGTACTTTTGTTTTTTTTTGTTAATTTTTGTTAATAATTGTTTTCAGAAGCTCACTTTAATGTTCGCAGACGTAATGTTTGTTTTCTGCAGTTTTTTAATCTTCCTAGACGTAAACTGAGACGTGCAGTCTCATTCTGATGTGCCTGTTATGTTCGTTAACTCTTGAAATTTCACTATTGATCTTTTCAAAGCTGCCAGACGAATGGTTTAGATCGATCAGCCTCCCAAATTAGTTTTAAATTGAGACCGAATGCATTGTACACATCCTGCAGGGTGTTTTCTTTTGCTTTTCTATTTTTAGTTTCTGACTTCATTATTAACCTCAAAAACATTGGTGGTCGTTACTTTGATTTGTGGCATCATTAAAATTTCTGAAATGATGGGAAAAGACGGATGCTGGCGGCGTTCAGAAAGACCGGGATGCAGATGGATATTGATTTCCCTCAAGGCAGCGGCACATGCCACAAAAAATATTGACGAACGGAAGTGGTTGAGAGTTGTGCCTTTTATGTAATTTTTTTTTTTTTGTGTGGGTTTGCATTAGATGATTTTGTTTGTCTGAGGTGTTTGTCAGGAGTTTGCCTGGATTGGCTGCATTTTCCGTTTGTAAATTTCAAACTTGAATGTGGCCCAAAAAACATGAGGATCTCAATTTAGGTGTCAGACATTAAATATAGCATAGAAACGCTTAAAACAGTGATGAACAGCTGCATTTAAGCTTTAAAGTGAATACGCTATAAATAAACTTTTAAAATAAATATTTGGTCAAAAAAAAACAAAAAAAAACACGGGAATAAATCCGATTTTTTCTTTTTGACATTTATTACATTTTTTACATTTATATTTATTTATATATA
>NW_015661278.1:542583-543215 GCF_001515625.1 Sinocyclocheilus rhinocerous | reverse complement strand
ATATATCCATCCCATGAGACTTTGGTTAATCTTCAAAACAAATTAAGATATTTTTACCTGAGAAGTTTCTGTGCCTCCATCGAAACTTCATTCTGGATTAAACCACTCAATTCATATGAATTAGCTTCATGACGCCTTTATGACTTTTTTTGGATCTTTTAAGGTTTAGTTTCAGTGGAGGCACAGAAACCTGTTAGGCTTCATTAAAAACCTCTTAATTTGTATTTCGAAGATTAACCGAAGTAAGTAACCAAAGTAAATGATGACAGATTATAAATTTTTGGGTGAACTTTCCCTTTAATTTAAACGAACCATCCAAACCAACCATTTGATAAAAATGAATCGGACTGTGTTCAATTTATTGTCGCAATTCGCACCGATGTAAAGCTGTATCTGCAATAGAATGTTACAAAAATCAGTAACGTAGTGATCTTTCATGCTAATTTTCCAAAAATACTTTTAAAGGGGTCATATGATGCTTTTTTAAAGATCATTATTTTGTGTATTCGGTGTAACAGAATATGTTGACATGCTTTAATGTTCAAAAAACACATTATTTTTCAAATACTGTACATTATTGTAGGTCCTCTATGCCCCGCCTCTCTCAAACGCTTCGTTTTCTACAAAGCCCC
>NW_015661278.1:524957-527762 GCF_001515625.1 Sinocyclocheilus rhinocerous | reverse complement strand
TATGGGAAACTGGTAATGTATATCGAAATATCGGACATGTGTTTAAAAATCATATCACCGTTATTGAAAAAAATTATATAGCGATACATATTGATATTGAATTATTGTCCAGCCCTATACTGTACATTATTGTAGGTCCTCTATGCCCCGCCTCTCTCAAACGCTTCGTTTTCTACAAAGTCCCTCCTTCTGACAAGCGCAGTCTGCTCTGATTGGCCAGCTGACCCAGTGCATTGTGATTGGCCGAACACCGCAAGCACTCGTCGGAAATGTAACGCCCCTTACCATAATCGCGAGCTTCATCTTTCAAAATAAATGTAAAGACAGAGCCCGAAAGGGGAACAGAGTCGCGTGACAGACACAGTGATGAAGCTGGTATGATGATGCAGTACACAAGCCGTGGTTAAGACAGCTGACTCCACTTTGATGTGACGCTGTCTCTCTCTCTCTCTCACACACACACACGCGCGCGCGCGCGCGCACACACACACACTATGCGCAAAACTCCGCATTTGAACAGTCAATAGCAAATACTTAAACTAATAACAAAACATACTTACAGTAGCTGATTCAGAAGCGCCAGATTGTCATAGCAAAGTCAGAATTACCTCCTCTCCTAGGTTCACGAAACGGTCGTCCATAAAATGCATTGCTGTTCTGTTGTAAGTGATCCAAATAAAGTGCTTTTGCTTTCGCACTGAAACACACAGCGTCTCCCTGACATGGCTGCTTCAACACTAACTGCGGTTACTGACACCATGCCTTCTTTCTTTGCGTGCACATTTGCGGCGGGATTATGCAAATATTTCCACATAGTGGGGTAGATATGTGGGGGCGTGTTAGAATGAGCCGTTTTAGGGGGGCGTGGCAGAGTCTTAACTTTTATAAAGAATATCTCTTTGGTTTTGAGACTTTAGTCTTTGCAACTTCAGGGATCTTATCTATGCACAATCAGCTTGTAACACTCCAAAGAGAAAGGAAAACTTGAAATCGCATCATATGACCCCTTTAAGAATTGTAATAGTATAATGTAGTTAAGGTGAAATTAGTCATTTATGCACCACTGCCATTGGTCAGCCTAAATTCACGCCATTGGTTGAGTATTAATGTGCAGGCCTGGTCGAGATGTAGATGTAGAGTTTGTTTGCTCATCAGAACAGATTTGGAGAAATGTAGCATTGCATCACTTGCTCACAAATGCAGTGAATGGGTGCCATCAGAATGAGAGTCCACTCCAAATAGCTGATAAAAACATCACAATAATCCAAACCACTCCAGTCCATCAGTTAATGCCGTGTGAAGTGAAAACCGCTGTGTTTGTATGAAACAAATCCATCAAGATGTTTTTAACTTCAAACCGTTGCTTCTAGCTAAAATTTGAGTCTTCTATCCATAATATTGCTTCCTACAGTGAAAAAGGTGTCTCGTCTGAATCAGGAGAGAAATCTGCGCAGGTCAAGAACAAGTGAAAACAGTCCACAACAGCTCTGAACAAATATGTCTGTGTATTTTGATGTGAGAGGACAACAGGAGATGGACTTTCACTGGAGGAAGAGTTATGGATTATCGACTCATATTTTGGCCAGAAGTGACTGTTTAAAGTTTAAAGTTAAAACACCTTGATGGATTTGTTTCTGACAAACACGCAGCTTTTCATATCACATGATGTTAACTGATGGACTGGAGTGGTGTGGATTACTTGTGGATTACTGTGATGTTTTTATCAGCTGTTTGGACTCTCATTCTGACGGCACCCATTCACTGCAGAGCATCCATTGCTGAGAAAGTGATGCAATGCTACATTTCTCCAAATCTGATGAAGAAACAAACTCATCTTGGATGGCCTCAGGGTGAGTAAATGTTCAGTAAATGTTATTTTTTGGTGAACTATTCACTAATCACTAAGTGTGGAGCATTGCTAATTTTAGTTAGTTTCACCTCAACACTATATATGGTAGTATGTGGTTCATTAATTAACTTTCCACTTTGTTAATGCCTCAAGAAACTCGAGAAGTGGCCTCGCTGCTTGTACACCATGAAAACATAATATGAATCTGAGTCATATTTGCATCATTTCATAATCCAGTTTCCCCATATTATAGTTATCAATAAAAGTGTCAAAATAGTAAAAGAAATCTTCTGACCTTTGGCGTACTATTTTCAATGAATTATGATTTGAGGCACACGTAATCTGGTGTACTGTACAGAATGGATGGTACGTAAATTATGAATCAGCCTAGTACCGTTCACCCATTGTGATTAAAATAAAAGGCGTCTTCGACAATTGTGTTTGTATACGCTTGTTTCCATTAACAGGGAGAGGCGAGGCATGTCTTGTCATGTGTCACAGCTCTGCTGTACCAAAGTTTGAATTTCATTAATTCTCACTCCGTCTCTCCATTGCTTTTGTCTCCTAAAACACACATCTTCCACCGGTGTTCCTGTTCTCTGGCCTTCTTTGATTAAAAGCTGGTAATTACATTGTTCCTGTTCCTGTATGGCTTCCCTGCTGATTCTGCAGGAACGTCTCCTCCTCCCTCTGGTGCCTGATTGAACTCTTTTGAGGCTTTGAGGAAACAAGGGAAGGATGAGTGAAGAATGGGACGCACTCATTGTATCCATGTTTTTTTACAGTGACGGTCGTCGGCTGTCAGTTTTGATCAATTTTTTTGAATTTGTGTACAAAAATTTAACCTTGTCATCTGGACTTTATCTCGACAATATTGATTTACGTTTAGCAGCTGCTGAGGGCTTTTCCTCCTTGACATATATTACATAATTTCTCTTTTTTTTTTTTTTTTTTGC
>NW_015661278.1:516399-524170 GCF_001515625.1 Sinocyclocheilus rhinocerous | reverse complement strand
TTTCCCCATATTATAGTTATCAATAAAAGTGTCAAAATAGTAAAAGAAATCTTCTGACCTTTGGCGTACTATTTTCAATGAATTATGATTTGAGGCACACGTAATCTGGTGTACTGTACAGAATGGATGGTACGTAAATTATGAATCAGCCTAGTACTGTTCACCCATTGTGATTAAAATAAAAGGCGTCTTCGACAATTGTGTTTGTATACGCTTGTTTCCATTAACAGGGAGAGGCGAGGCATGTCTTGTCATGTGTCACAGCTCTGCTGTACCAAAGTTTGAATTTCATTAATTCTCACTCCGTCTCTCCATTGCTTTTGTCTCCTAAAACACACATCTTCCACCGGTGTTCCTGTTCTCTGGCCTTCTTTGATTAAAAGCTGGTAATTACATTGTTCCTGTTCCTGTATGGCTTCCCTGCTGATTCTGCAGGAACGTCTCCTCCTCCCTCTGGTGCCTGATTGAACTCTTTTGAGGCTTTGAGGAAACAAGGGAAGGATGAGTGAAGAATGGGACGCACTCATTGTATCCATGTTTTTTTACAGTGACGGTCGTCGGCTGTCAGTTTTGATCAATTTTTTTGAATTTGTGTACAAAAATTTAACCTTGTCATCTGGACTTTATCTCGACAATATTGATTTACGTTTAGCAGCTGCTGAGGGCTTTTCCTCCTTGACATATATTACATAATTTCTCTTTTTTTTTTTTTTTTTTGCCGTGTTTTTGTCTCCAATCAATATGAAGCAGCCAAATCCACCATCTGCTCCTCATCTTATTCAGCACAGTATTTTTTAAAGTAATGTTTTATTATTTATGCCTTATCAGTTGTTCTCACTATAGAGTGCTGCATAAATAAGTCCTTAAGCACGGAAACAAGCTTTGAACTTGTGGTTGCAATGTCCCAAAATCAGTGAATGGGCTTTTGGTTAAATGACATGAAATAATGTATGTGGTGAACACAAGCTTAAGATATGTTCATGTTTTATTCTACGATATAAAATACACCAGTAAAAGCCCACTAGTGATTTTTATTTAAGCTTTTCTTGAAATAAATTCTTGAAAAAGGCGGTCGCTAACAAGTGTCTAAACGGGACTACAGAGGATGTCTGGGACATTAAGCGTCATCACACTGAACAGATAAACTCATCTACTCACTAGTCGCTTTCACAGCCTCATTGTGTTTAAAATAGTGCTCTTACAAACTATTCGAACTCAAACTTTACACAACTAGCGTACACTAGCGTATGCTTACAGTCAAACACATAGCCTTTCAAAGTGTACTCCATTTTGTTCTGCGCGTACAAAGTATGCATGGTTACAAAAAAAACGGGTGGTGCGCGTACAGTACACGCATACTATTCTGGTGATAACATTTGTGTCACGCGCACAGCATGCTGACCCTCGTGTACATGTAAAAACTGAAGTATACTTTTGGCTTTAGGGTACGTTTACACTAGTGCTTGGTAAAAAATATTGAGTTCTTGATTTTAATCGATTCTCATTTTTACGAAACGATATCGATTCTTAAATCCTAAGAATCTGGTCCGGTTTAATGTGGTGTGACAGATCGCAGAAGCGGCAGCGTGAACTGATCGTCTCCTCTGCTTTAACCAGTTACAGCTCGAAATAAACATGAATGAACATCCGAAGGTTAAAATAAAGAATATAAATTACTGAAATTCATATCCTGTCTCAAGTTCGCTCAATCAGTGTTTCAACCACGGAAAGACGTCAATATAACAGCTTGTAAACAATGTGTCACGTAACGTCACGTTTACCTCAGAAAAAAAACATATTCGGTGACGGTGAACTCAGTAGTCTCTAGAGAGGAGCATTTTGCTAAATATATGCACCAGATAACATATTGATTATAATTTTTACTGTTCTTCAATATTTAATTTATGTTTGAATAAATCCGTCAAGTTTTCAGGACTGCCACCATTCAGATGTTTATATTTCCAAAAACGAATTGGAGTAGAATTATAATTATGTAATTGTAATGTTATTATTGTGAAAACTTAATTGAGTGTAATTTAAGTGTTTGTATACAAATCAGTTAATTTTAACCTTCAATATTATAGTAATGTAGTACCAACTGACTCTTACAGTATGTATATTTTACAGCATTATTTGAGAGATTTGTTTTTTCCTTGAGAAAATTTGCTATACTGTACCTGATGTATATCCAAAATAATTGATATAGAATCGGAATTGAATCGAATCAAATCACAAGCTTGTGATTCAAAATCTTAGTTTACATGACAGGGATGTACTAAAACTGGGAAAGTTTTTCCTTTGCGTTTTTGAAAAGTTTCACATAGAGACGACAATGTTGTCAAAATAACCCCCTTTCACACAGATCCACTAAAACGGCTAAAAACGCTGTATTATTCATGCCAGGACAGTAGATGGCGATGTTATTTAGTAAAGAAACACTGTGCCTGTGCACAAACCTATAGACTGAACACGTAATACACATACGCATGACGTCACCGTTTTCACAAATTTGTATTTTTGTAGTTTACACGGAGGCAATAACGGTATCGTTTTCAAATACTTGCACTTTGAAACCCGTTTTTAAAGGTTTGTGTTTTCAGGCCCCCAAAATGCTGTTGTCGTGTAAATGAACGGCCAAAACGCATAAAACGTTTTCTGTTTTAGTTGAAACTGTGTCGTGTAAACACTGAAAGACTATTATAGTTACTTGTAAGTGGACCTAAAGTAGCAACAACCCAGAACACCTTTACTTTTACCATTGACATTTGCTTTTAACCCCAGCCTTCACTAACCAGCATCAATTTGAGGTAAAACCGTCGTGCTCTTTCTTCATACTGACTTCCTCTAATAGCTTCATCAAGGTCATTACGTGGCAAATCCTGATATTTTTACCCGTAGCATGCAAGTGGCAGCCGTACTCGGACCCGAGCCAGTTTGTTTCCTTCACCGACTGATTTTGGCACACTTGCCAGGTTGCTTACGGAGAATCGTGACTAACTGCTCAAGTGACTCTAATTTACATCGTCTGTGACTGGCACTTGCCAGTACTTTCTCGTCCCAGTTTTGGCGCTGCAATATCTGTCAGATTTATAGACACTTTTGATGTTTGTGAGATTTATCAGCGTCAGCTGACAGACGGCCAGAGGTTATTCAGGTGTAATGAAGACGCTATATCAGCCGGACACCAAATTAATGAAACCATATCTCTCGGGTTATCCACTCTGTCAGACTTCATCATCTGTTTGGTCTTAAATTATGATTCCATTTGAGACGTCGTACTATAAATTAGATTAGATTAGATTTACTTATCAGATTGTATAGTGATCTCGATAAATGCATAATCATGTTCACCTTATTTGCTGTAGCTCAGTTTACCCTATGCTAAGGAAACTGTATGTATGAAGATGTAAAATAAATTATGAAGTATTATTTTAAATTTAATTATCATTTATATTACATAGCATTACTAAAATGTGACCCTGGAGCACAAAACCAGTCTAAATAAATTAAAATAATACATTTTATTGATTTTGTAAAATTGCTCAGTGGTGAACATTCAATAAATTATAAATTATAAAATAAATGACAAATGCTAAATTATTTTAAATGTAATTATTATAAATCATTACTCTTAAATGTGTCATACTGAAATACTTTTTGTCTTTTTTATATAATTGAAATATGATTTATTTATTTATTTGTGGTGAACATTCAATCATTTATAAATGATAAATTATTCAAATTATTTTAAATAATTTTAGATTATAATTTATTAAATCAATTAAATGTATAATATATAATAAAATTATTTTAGTATAAATATTTAATATAACATATATAATGTAATATAACAATTTTGATTTATAAAAATAAATGTGATTTTTTTTTTTCTTCTATTTATTTATTTTTTTGTTTTTTGTAAAATGTGCTTAAAGCTATGTTGTTGTTTCAATAAAACATTAACATTCAGCTAATGTTTTATTTGAAAGTAATTACTGAATTTATATTAAAAAAAATAGGGTAAAAAATACTACCTATATTCTCTCTTGGATAAATTAGGTCACTATTATAAGTGACCCCTTTTGGTGCAGTTTTGCGTTATATTTTTTTCCCTAATAATGTGTTTAAACTACCCAAGCACACAGATCCTCTTTTGACTCACTAGTCGGGCAGGGCGAAGGGTCGCTTCAGTGCTTAGCTTGCACCTTACAATACAAATGGATCAATGTGCATATACTGTACAACACCTCACTCCTTCACTCGCTGAACTCTCAAGGCTGAGAATTATTATTTTCTCTCTCTTTCTGTTCTTCCTGTGAATTACTCCCAAACTGCTTTTACTGCCCCATTTTTCTCACATCTACGCTTCTATTGGACAGCCGGCCTTGGGTAGCCTTGAAAATGTAGACCTTTGGAGTGAAGTGGAGCCCATATATCTCCTAAAGCAGTTGTTATAAGCCCTCTGACGAGTTGAAGCCAAGATTTTTTTTATTGCTCTGCTGTCCAGAAGAAGACAAATGTGCATTAATAAATAATAGACGGAAGTGTTCATAAAAGCTTGTGAGCTTGTCGTCCTCTGAGATGACTTATCGAGTGTTGAAATCTGAGCCACATTCACTCCTGAAAACCTCTTTTTGGTTTATTTTATAAAACAAATCCAGCTTCTACACTTTCTAGTGGCTAAATGACTTACTCTGTTGTTGTTTTGCATATTGAACGTGATAGTTTGACTGTTTTATTATGTTTTAGATGACCTGGCTGCAAAAGCCAACATCATCATAGACCCGGCGGAGATCCAGGCCTCATCCATGGATGATTTGGATGAAGATGAGGAAACTGGAGCTGCCCAGGTACATTAATGACTGCCAAGAATCAGTTTCACAACTTACTTGAATATCTAAAGTCATTTTTATATGTAATTGTGGGAAAGTCGACATTGTTTAAAGATTATTCTGGGTTTAATACAAGTTGATATATATATATATATATATATATTAGATATAATTTTAAAATATTACTAATGGTAAATATTACTTTGAATGTTACTTTTTTATAGTACTATGCATGTTTATGTATGTTATATGTTATCAAATAGAGTACATTTTATTTTATTTTTGTAAAATGTGTTCAAAATAGTGAGCATTCAATACATTCTATATAAATATTAATTATTATGTAATTATTTACTTAATTTACAAGTATTAATATTAACATATTGAGTTATAATTGTAATAATAATAATAATAATAATAATAGACAATATATACACTATAAACTATAATACATAAATAATTGTATATATATATTTTTCTTTAGATAGAAATAATAATAGTGATTTTTAATTAATGGTTTAATTAGTGATAATACTTAATGATTTTTAAAATGTTTTTTATGTATCTTATTTTATTAAATACATTTGATTATTTTATTACTTTTCATGTTGCATTTTTTATAGTACTGTAATATTTAAATGGCTGATTATTTATGTTTTTTTTTGTTGATTCTCAATATGATTTTAATGTGGGAAAAAATGACTTATTAACCTTTTTTGTGTAAATTTTTTTTTTTAACAGTTATACTTTGTTGCCACGACAACATAATGCCTAAAACCCTGAAGTGACCCTCTTCTTGAGTGATTTTATGAAATCACAAGCTTCACATGTCTTTTAAATTCTCGAAAAACTGGCCCCATTTGCTTCCATTATAAGTGACCTTGATTTTGGCTTTAACTCAGTCTCATTGGGGACGTCTGGTGTAGAGCACTTTGTTTTGTGGAGCTGGTCTAGTTCTCGTGCTGAGGACGTTATGCTGAAAGTCATGCAGCTGTGAGTCTAGATGCTGAAGATGAATGATGTTGTGTGTTTGGGAGCTGCAGAGACCGTCTGGCGCTGTGGCCATGGGTGGCGCTTTGGCCCGTCCCAGCTGGTTGAGTTCCCCGACGCTGGGCAGAGCCAACCGCTTCCTGAGCACCGCCGCCGTCAGCCTCATGACCCCTCGACGACCCCTCGCCCCGCCGGAGAAGGTCAAAGTCCGGACCCTCGCCGTGGAGCAGAGGACCGAGGAAGACAGTGAGTCCAGCAACTAACTTATTTTATTTATTAACTAACTTATTTTTATACAGCTACAACAACAGCAATAATAATAATACATTAAAAAATATTTATTTTAATAATTAATAATATTTATAATTTTCTATATATCATTTTATTTTTTACAAATTTTGAATTTCATTTTATAGTACTATTTTAAATATTTTATTTATTTAGCAGATTTCCAACACCTGAAAATATCTAAAATATCTAAATATCCATTTTCTCTGAAAACAAATGGAAATAATGCTCTTTGAAGCAAAATTGATATTGACTTTTTTCCTTAACCAAGTGGCTATTTATTTATTCTTTTTCTTGTTTTAAGCATAAATCTAACAAAATGGACATATTTTGTTAATCAATGGGGAAAATGCCAATCAGTTGGAAAAAAATAACTTGAAAATATGTTCTATGAAAACAGTATTTAAAATAATGTTTTACTTCTCATGTACATACACTAAGATTTGTTTTCAAAGAATTTAAATGCCTGATCATTTATTAATTAATTTCTCCGATCACAAATGCAGACATGGTTTTATGTTTACGCGGCGCGATGCAACGCAACGCGTAAAAAGACAGTACAAGTCATTATAATCAGTAATTATGTCCCCACTGGATGCAATGAATGCCTTGTTTATAATGGGTTTGAATGTTTTTGTCTCGTCGCTCCGGTACACGGCATCACAGTATGGTGAGGGGCGTAACATTTCCGTCACACACTTGAGGTATTCGGCCAATCACAACGCACTGAATAGCTGGCCAATCACAGCACACCTCGCTTTTTCAGACTGATGAGCTTTGTAAAAATCGACGCGTTTCAGAAAGGCGGGGCATAGAGGAGAAACAATAATGTACAGTATGTGGAAAATAATGTGTTTTTTGAACCTTAAACCGCATAAACACATTTCATTACACCAAATACACAAAATAATGTTCTTTTTAGCAGCATTATATGACCCCTTTAAGCAAACATATGTTGTTTGAAAGATGTTTAGATATTTTTTACAGGACAACATGACTTAAATACTGATTCAAAAAAAGCATTTTTGCAGTGCACGACAATATCAAGCCACAGCTTCACAGGAAATGTGGTGGAAACCAATTAGCTTAGTGATGAGCATCTCAAAAAAGAAAAAGAATAAATCTATCACTGAACTCCAGGGGAATATGACGTGTTTTTAACCTCTTTTCTTTCTCCCCCTCTCCCCTTCTCCCCTCTGCCATCTCCAGTCGAGGGAAGCCATGGTAACGATGGGCTGTTGCTGGGGCGACCGTTAGACGAGCCGGACCAGCCAATCACAGAGAAGTCCCTGCTGGAGATTCTGGATGGGGTTGTGATGATGTACAATCTGAGCGTTCATCAGCAGCTTGGCAAGGTACGGCTTAGAGAGACCTGCTCACTGCCTGAGTCGTAGCGCTTTTGCCTTTGTGTCATTCGAACGGGTTTGTGAGCGTCACACATCAATCGCATCTCATTTTCAAAATGTATATAACATTTTTTTTGCTCTAGTTTATTAATACAGTGTCAAGAAGCAAATATATAAGCATAATTAATTAGTGTATATTAGTTATCAGACGACATATTTTAAAATAACCTGTTGTTCAAAATGAAACAAAGTTAATTTCTACTATATATATATATATATATATATATATATATATATATATATATAATAAGGCAG
>NW_015661278.1:513829-516123 GCF_001515625.1 Sinocyclocheilus rhinocerous | reverse complement strand
ATATATATATATATATATATACACACACACACACACACACACAATGAAATAAATAAATTTAGGCATCTTAGGTTAACTTGTAATGATAGCTTCCACTAATTTTGTGTATGTATGTATGTGTGTGTGTGTGTGTATATACTGTAGATATATAGAGAACAATCTATAAATACTTGACTTTTGTCTGAAATATTGTTAATCTTCATCGCTCAAAATTTGAAGGAATATTAGCTGAAGGTGATGTGAGTGATGTGATACCACTGATATACTAGCATGTTTGACAGGATAACCAAGGCATTTCAACAAAACCCTTTATTTTGTGGAAAACACAGTGATCAAAATTAGAGAACAGTAACCAATGTAGCAGGAAAGAAGATTACAACTAAAATTTTGGAGGGTTACAGCTGTCAGAAATGAGTAGGAAGTGTAGAGGCCCTTTCTCTGAAAGACTTAAGCAGATCTGCGGCCGCAGGACATCAGTAGTTTCTCACACTGTGCTGGTGTGATCTTGATCTGCTCTTCTTCCAGACTCTTCTATAGTTCGGTACTGTAATTGGGTTTCTTAGCCATAACTTTGTCGCCAAGGATTTTCCAGAGATTTTCAGTTGTGTTTAGATCAGGACTCTGGGCCGGCCATTTCATTATTTCAGCGTTCTCCGCTTCAAGGAACTGCTTTACCTGTTTTGCAGTGACGGGAACATTGTCTAGCATGAAAATTGCAGGCATTGCAGGGAATGAACCGCATGTTGCTGAAGGAGATTCTGATAAACATTTGCATTCAGCTGCCATGTATCTGTATAAGAGGCCCAACTCCTGCTGCAGTAAACATCCCCCAAACCATGACACTTCCTCCTCCACCTTTCACTGCCTTCTTTACACACTCGGGCTTCAGTCTTTCCCCAGTTTGACGCCAACCAAAATGTTTACCATCAAACTCAAATAAATTTAACTTGCTCTCATCACTAAAGTTACTTTGGATCAGTTCTCATCTCTCCACACAAGAGAGCTCCTCAGCAAAGGTGAGTCTAGCCTTTTGATTCTTTCTGCTGGTGAGAGAGCGCTTTCAGTCTAACCTCACCTAAACGTGCCGAGACGGATCCATACACTGTTCAGTGCTGAACTGGCGAGCAATTCCAGCTGCAGTGCTGAACCGATTCTCCATTGAGAGTCTCCTCATTATCCTGTCTTCTCCTGCATTTGTCTTGTGTGGAAGACCAGCCTTTTTGGGGGACAAACTTCTCTTGCAGTGGCTGAAAGTGTCGTCCCTTTGGCCTTCATCTGGACAACCTCCTGTCGCAGGCTTTCAGTCACCTTAGAGCGGCCCGTCATCCTGCAATCTCAGTGAAAAATAGAGGAATGCTGCCAGTTAAATAAGGTTTGTCATATAATTAAGGAAATTAGCACCAGGTGCCAGATTAACACCAATAAATGGGAGGTATCTGTAAGTGTTCTCTAATTTTGATCAGAGTTCTTTCAAATATTTTAAGTTTTTTATACTGTGCTTCAGAATACAATTAATATTGTATACATTATCGAGTATATTGCAAAACACCAAACAAAACACAATTACAGAGTGCACGCATAAGCGACTACACTAACTTAGTGCACGTACGCATTTAGAGTGCGTTCTTTCACTGAATGATTCAGTCTATTAATATGCATTAAGAATGATCACATAATTCAAGATAAGGGGGCAGAAAATTTATATAATTATATCATTTCATATAGTTAATCAATATCACACGAAGAGTGCCGTTTTACAAATGTGATATTGATTCTATACAACAGTTCAATAAACAATAAGTTAATATCAAGAGACTTACGTTTTAGACACCATGCCTGCTTTTGCTCTATTTCTCCAACAAAAATCATTCCAAACACAGCCACAGCTGTTTTGCATCTCTGAGAACGGTGTTTCGTTCCTGCCTGAATAGATCACCCTGCAGCCCAAGACTGGTTGCCCACTGAAGCTAAGCAGGGTTGAGCCTGGTCAGTACCTGGATGGGAGACCTCCTGGGAAAACTAGTTTGCTGCTGGAAGAGGTGCTAGTGAGACCAGCAGGGGGTGCTCACCCTGTGGTCTGTGTGGGTTCTAATGCCCCAGTATAGTGACGGGGACACTATACTGCCGAAGAGCACCGTCTTTCGGATGAGACGTTAAACCGAGGTCCTGACTCTCTGTGGTCATTAAAAATCCCAGGATGTCTTTCGAAAAGAGTAGAGGTGTGACCTCGGCATCCTGGCCAAATTTGCCCATTGGCCTCTGATCATCATGGCCTCCTAACAATCCCCATATCT
>NW_015661278.1:484452-513533 GCF_001515625.1 Sinocyclocheilus rhinocerous | reverse complement strand
AGTCGTGTCTGAATGGAAATACGTGGAACGAGTAATTATTTTAACTGGAGTAGGGTATCACCATAATTTCAGCTGAATGCACTGAATGTTTTTATTGAGATGAAACATGCTTGTGAATATTTATTTGGTAAAATCAGCATGGCTTGAAAAGTTGCCTGTCTTTTTATTCTGTATTTCTGCAGCCCATAACTTCGACTCATGAAAGGCCTGTTTTTAACAAGCTGAAGAATTGAGATTCACCATCAACACAGCACAGAGCAATGAAAGAGATTTCTCATTCTCTGCAAATGAAGTCACAATAAATGATCTGTGCTTCCCGACAGGAACCATCTTTAAACTTCGGAGAGATTCTCTGACACGCTCTCCAAACACACTCCATTCCTCTCAGCCCACTCGCTCCTTGAAATTCAAACCTTTCTCAAACTGAATCGTATGAATTATTTACCTCAGATGACAGGACTGTGGGCTTCAAGCTCAACTGATGGCGGCTTGGCTCGGTCCGTTTCTAAACTGTTTATTGTCATTATAGCTCTCACACTTCTTTTTGCCTTTAACGAAACTGCCTCATATTTAACAGTTAAAAAGAACAATTACTGAATACATTCTTGGTTTTCCCAGAAATATATGAAATACATATTCTTTTGGTGTCATCTCTGAATGGGATTAAAGGTGATGCAGTATAGCACAAGTTCAAGCGTGAGTCAAAAACAGCTGAAAGAGAAAGGCTTTCAGGAGTCAGATCTGAAGATGCAGCTCAATTGCAAAGAGCACAGGGAGTCAGAGTACTCCACACTACAGATTTTCAACTTTCAGCCAAGCAACATTTGACTTTTGACATTGTATAACATTGTAGTATATAATGAATCTTTTCCAGATCAGTTTACTGTTTGCCCAGTAGACTGGTTGCCCACTGAAGCTAAGCAGGGTTGAGCCTGGTCAGTACCTGGATGGGAGACCTCCTGGGAAAACTAGTTTGCTGCTGGAAGAGGTGCTAGTGAGACCAGCAGGGGGTGCTCACCCTGTGGTCTGTGTGGGTTCTAATGCCCCAGTATAGTGACGGGGACACTATACTGTCAAAAAAAGCACCGTCTTTCGGATGAGACGTTAAACCGAGGTCCTGACTCTCTGTGGTCATTAAAAATCCCATGGCACTTCTCTTAAAGAGTAGGGGTGTAACCCGGTGTCCTGGCCAATTGCCCCCCTGGCCTTTGTCAATCATGGCCTCCAAACAATCCCCAATCACTTGATTGGCTCTATGACTCTCTCTCCTCTCCACCTGTAGCTGGTGTGTGGTGAGCGCACTGGCGCCGTTGTCCTGTGGCTGCCGTCGCATCATCCAAGTGGATGCTGCACACTGGTGGTGGTTGAGGAGAGACCCCCCATTGAATCATTCATTCATTCATTCATTCATTCATTGTCCAATGCAAAAGCTGGGTCCTGACGCAAAACCAGTTGAGACCAGCTGCGCTATACTAAACCATTTTTTACTCAATTAAGGGTGTAGACTGGTCTCATTCACTAATTATCCCGTAAAATGTTAGTATGTGTGTGAGCACAGTAAAGTTCTCACCGGAAAAAATTCCGCCATATTCACAACAGGTTAAATGTGTTCCTCGTTCTACTGAGCCTCACATATGTCCATATGATATAAGGGCTTTCCATAAAACCTTACCTTAACTCTTCTCCCACGCAGCCTTGTCTAAGAGCATGCGCAGTCCCAGATCTATTAGTAAATGGTTTTCTCAAAACCATTTCAAATAATAGTTTTTAGGACTACGCGCGTTCGTGCGTCGCCAACTGTGGATATTATACTGGCGTATAATAATTAATACTTTTTTAGAGCCTTAGATATTCAATTTCTACTAATATAGTTTTAGAAATTGCATAACATTGTTAAAAAAAGCAAATTACATGTTGCTAAGGCCGCCATAATTATGTGATTTTTGTGTATGTGCTTTCACTTTGTTCTAAATGTTACTGTAAGTTTTAATTGATGACTACTAATGATGAAGCATAAATTTTTCATGAAAACGTTTTTACACCGATATTATGTACAAATATATCCATACACAGTTAGTAAATGGTAGCCTACTCACTGTTTTGAATCTGCGCAGAAAACTATCCTAATCAATTGGCCTTATGGGCTACAAACGTGTCATGTTATAAAATGTCTTGCTAAATTTGGTCTCAAGCAGAATTTGCGAGAACTGCAGGCCTGCACCTGTTTGGCATGTCAAATGGGTCAAGTGTGTTTAAAAGAGAAGCACTCAAGCATTCTGTTGTAAATAGACCAAAAACGATGCGCTGAGACATAGGTTTAACACAGACATACTCACATAATGCAATACATACACATTTTCACACACAAAAACTCATTCACATAGGCACCCAGACATTCTTACACACAAGTTTGTATTACTAGGCTGACACAAGTTAAACAGACGGTCAGACTGATATTATGTCTGTCTCTTTTGAAGCTCTCAGTAGTCTGTTATGAAGTAACATCAGTCCAACAGAAATCCTGGAAAAGGCCCGTACACTGGTGGAAAGTTTTAGGTCGACCTCAGTCAAGGAGCTTCTGCAGAGACATGGAAAAAAAACTATGGCTGGACAAGCCTTCCCACAAGTGCTCCCTGCGGCCAGTCATGTGTGTGAGGAAAGCTGTATTGTGTTATTCTTCAAGGTGAGAGAATATAAATTCATTCATTCATTCATTCATTCATTCATTCATTCATTCAAGCTTTTAAATGATTCGATTCAGTCGCAATAACTCACTTATTAACAGTGACTTGCTGCCACCTACTGGCGGTTTTCATTATTTTAATTTGACATTTAATGTATCTTTTAATTTTTTTTATAATTTCAAATATCAGTATTCAATATTTAATGTTTATATCAAAACATTATGCTTTTGTTAACTCACTTATTAACAGTGACTTGCTGCCACCTACTGGCGGTTTTCATTATTTTAATTTGACATTTAATGTATCTTTTAATTTTTTTTATAATTTCAAATATCAGTATTCAATATTTAATGTTTATATCAAAACATTATTTATGCTTTTGTAACTGCAGGTTAAACCATTCCATGTCCCTCTAAGCTGCATTAACGTGTAAATACATCTAGATGCCACTTCATTTAACTTCTGCAAAGATTAATTTTGTTGATACTGATTTCATTTGTTTAGTAACAGCCCAAATGTATTATTATTATAATTGACTGATTAAATGTAAGAATTTGACTCAAAAGATAATGCACACTTTTAGAAAAAATGGCTTTATAAAGGTAAAAATGCACATAAAAGGTAAAAATCTATTTAAACTTATTGGAAAAGATTAATTTCTATCACTGCTCTGAACTGACCACACAAAATATGAAATATATAAAAAACTTTAGGAGTCAGCTGTCCCCAGTAGTCCTTAAGATATCAGAACAATAACACACTCAGCAAAATATTGTCTAATTACCTTTATCGATAAAATTCCAGAAAATATTAAGATATTATTTTTTATCAATATCACACACCCCTAGTTCTGACACAAAATGATTTGCAACGGTCGCTTTGTCACATTCAGTGTAGACAGCCTCATGCTGTTGGTTTATTTCAGTTTTTTTAAAGGGGTCATATGATGTTGCTAAAAAGAACATTATTTTGTGTATTTGGTGTAATGAAATGTATTTATGCGGTTTAACAAACAAAGTAGTTTCGCTTTCACAATGAAGCACAGCGTCACACACTAGAGTGAGCAGAAGCCCGGGGGCTAGAGTGAGGAACGGCCGGCAGGTTTGAGTGAGCAGACTTTCAAGGCATCGCGAGTTCACGTTTTACTGCAGAAGCCGACAAGCGCCCTTGTTGTTTTTGAACAGAAGCCGATAAGTCCATTTTAGCGAATCAGCGCGCTGTATTCAGGCAAAGTCCTTTTAAGACAAATCATGTCACTCGGCGGCCATCTTTGAAACGCCTCTCGGGCATGCAAGTGCAACTCCTATCTCTTAGAATGGGGAAACATAAAATTCTCCAAAACTGTCCACTAAGCTTGCGATTAAATTTCATATTTGAAATCACCAAAGACATCTGACGTCATAAATGTTGTTACTTTTGCTCAAATAACGTTATAAAAAGCTTCTTTTTCAGGCTAGATCAGCCAGTGCGCATGCTCAGTCCTGAGTGCACGTCTCAGAGCGCTGACTGTTTCTATAGCAACTGGGACTTCTAACGGCAGCTGCAGTGACGTGCTGACTTTACCGATTGGCGATTGGTTCTTTCATTCAGAAGGCGGGGCTTCCTGCGATTGAGTGGCCATATTGAGCGTTGCATTTTATTCCTATTCAAAACTATACGAGTGACACGTCTTGGGTATTCTGTAGTCTTGTATTCAGGTCAGGTGACAAGGCTACTTTCACTTTGAAAAGACGTGCTAGCTGAGAGGTGTTTCGTCAAAGCTGACTAAAAGTGATCGAGGATTTAGGTTATATTATTGTCAGCAGTCTTAAAATTCATAAAAAAATAGCTTTCATTATCTTTGTGCTAAATGTAAGTTCTTCTTTTTTTTCTTTTGATTTGAAAGTTAAATATATCCTGGCTATTTCTTTGTGAGCAACAACAACAACAAAAAAACTTTGGTTGTCATTCTTCATTTTGCTCTTGAGTTCCTTCAAGTTCACTTGCATGGATTTAGCTGAAAAACTCCTCTTTGATTTAGAGAGGGTCTCGTGTGCCAGCTCATCCCGACCGACCCGCTGCACGTCTCCAAGCGCACTGATAAACGCTTTTTGTCGACACGTCGTTGCTTTCAACAGTGAGTCACTGCTGGGTAAAACATGGACTCTGTCCTGCCAGCAGCTGTTTTAATGTTCACTCTCTCAACAGCGAGGAGAAAAGAGACAAACCGAAAAACTGTGCCGCATTCAATGGTCGTGAACTCTATATAATTCATGCTCTTCATAAAGTGCTTTGCTCTGCAGAGTTCTGTACATCAAACTTTGTCTTCCCATGTGTGTCCTTACGCTTGGAAAAAAAGTGATTTCAATCAGGGAGAGTGAATGCTCTCTGCAGTAAAGAGATTCTCGCTTTTTCTCTGCCTCTCTTTGCAAAATTCCTATGCATATCTAGTCTTTTTTTTAGTTCACCCAAAAATGAAAGTCCTGTCATCATTTCCTCTTGTTCTGATCAAGCTTTGACTGGTCCAGAAGAAAATCTTTCTCCATTGATGCCATTCAGAAGTAGCCATGTATTATACACAATGGTATTTGAGTGTTATTGCAGAGGGAAGGAATTCCTATGGAAAAATGACAAAGTATTTTCAAACCAGTAGTAATTTTTTTCACATAAACCAGTAGTATAGCTTCAGAAGACATGGAATATGGTGGCATGAGTCATATAGACTGCTCTTATGGTGCTTTTAAAATCTTTTTTGGAGCTTGACAGCTCTTTTTATTGTATTGTCTCAATCTCTCCATTGAGAGTACTAGAAATGATGACACAGTTTTTCATTTTTAGGTAAACTTTTCCTTAAACATCGTCATCTGGAGTCTTTTGCTTTATTTATCAAGTTTTAATTAATCCTACTGGCACTTTTGTTTTAGAAAATGATTGTGATGAGTCAATCAAATGCATTATTGAAATGGCTGAGAACTGACTTTCAGATTGTGAGCTGTGAATAATTTATCAAAACAAGCTGTCATTCATCAAAAGAATGTGTTACGTAACTATGGAAACGGTGCATCGCCTTGGCTCTATATTAACGGTATAACAACATCCAGCATGATGAGAATAATCTATTAGAGAAAAGGATAACAGTGTCATTGAAAAAGAAAAACAGTAGCATTCCAGCTCAAGCTCAATGTAACAGTCTAAGACCTGGGGATGGTGGGTGAATTTATCAGTCATAAATGTTTTCTACTGGCCATATTTCTTTGCTTTTCTAAATATTGTCCATATGACAGCAGGATAATTTAGCTTTTTTTTTTTGCAATTAAAAAAAAAAAAATGTTTCTCATATTTTTGCTTCGGTGTCTTAATGCCAGACTCAAATAATTATCCATAATAAATCTTTATAAACAGACTTATAAAAGATCATTATGCTGTAATGAGTATTTTAGTTAAGCATATCAAAATAATCAGTTGCTAAAAAAAAAATCAAAACACACACACACACACACACACAAAAATAAAATAAAATAATAAAAAAAAGGAACAGAACATAAAAACTTGTGAGGCATAAAAACTAAAACAGAACAAAGCATAACAAGCAAAACAAAACAGAACAAAGAAAAAAAAATCAAAGCATAAAAAAACTAAACAAAATAGAATGAAGCATAAAAAAACTAAGAAAAAATTATAGTCATAAATAACAAATAAAATAAAGTCATAAAAAATAACAAATCATAAAAACAAAACAGAACAAAGCATAAAAACAAAACAAATAATACAGGAAAAAATATGGGGAAAAAGTATAAAAATCAAAACAAAGCATAAAAATCAAATAAAAAATATAAATTTCTAATTAATGAAACGTAAATTATGCCTATATATTGCCGTATGCTGTTTTTTTTTACCTAATTTCCACACAAGTTAATTGTAACGCATTGTTTTCTTTAATGGATGGTTGCATTTTTAATATGCTTTTAATCACACATATATGATTTTAATCATACACACCACTTGCATTGAGGGTCTGACGGTTATTTTTATGATTTAATAATGTATAATGTTTCAGTTCCTAAAAATGTTACCAGTCAAGTGGTGAGTAACAACATTTTATTTCTTTGTCAAAGCCAAGATTTATTCTCATGTGGTCCTTGTCCGAGTGTTCATTCTGGACCCTGATAATTAGTCATTTAGCGAATGTTTTTCCAAAGTGATTTACATGGTCAGTATCAAGGGTTAAGTATCATTCTCACCCCTTGTGGGATTTGAACCTGCAACCTTTTGGTCACCCGCCAAAATCTTTAAACGCTAGGCTGCACCAGCAAGAATAAAATTCTGCCTTGGTTTGCACTTCAGTTTCCTGAAGTAATTAATCCCAAGGTGTCTTCCTCCAGGGAGTTTTTCAATGCCACTGCTGATGTGAATCACTGCACCAATGGGGTTTTGTGAGACGCTCTTCTTTGTTTCTGCTTTAGAACAATATCCATTTGTGAAAAGTGCCATCCAAGTCAAATTTAATTAAAATTGACAGGGATGGCATGGTAAGAGGAAGTAGTTGTTGATAGTGAAGTGATCCTTTGGTGACGTACTGTGGCTTTGGAAGTGAATTGAAAGTGGCTCAGTTCATGCTGTGATTTCTCTCCTACACTGTTGGATCCTAATGAGATTTATGCTGTAGCCTGTCAAGCAAAACTAATTTGACTTACATAGACTTGATAATGGCTTTGTTAATTGCCTTGGCACAGTGGCATCAGGAGTCTTGTCTTTATTACTGATATGCCGAATAATTCAGCCACAGCATGAAGTGTCACCACAACACCTCATCATGTCATCAAGCTGTAATGCATTTTTTATTTCCTCAGAGTTTGAGAGAACTGCATGACCATAAGCTCAATATATAATCTGAGCCTCGTATTTTGAGAACTGCCTAAAGCGGTTTCTCAAATGGAAATGAGCTGCATACTGATTTTTTTTCTCAAAGCTGGCAGCTTTCATCCAAAGCCCGAAACATACTCTACGTAAGTCTGTGAACTTAAAATCTTCAAGTTCAATTCACCACTACACAAATGTGTGTTGCTCATTGCCACAAGGAGCGCTATTGTTTAGCACAAACTGACTTTTGTCAGTTTTCTGAGCAACAAAATCAGGTTTACAAAAGAAGAAGAATTTGATAAAGTTTGTGTACATCTTTAGTCAAGAATTCATTTAAGAATTCAGACTGATATTAGCCAGTAAATGGGATATTTAAGCACAATAACGTAAGATTAACCCATCCAAGTGCACACCCACAGCAGTGAGTAGTGAACAAACACACACACACTGTGAACACACACCCGGAGCAGTTGGGGGTTCGGTGACTTGCTCAAGGGTCTCACTTCAATCGTTACATTTAAATTGCTAAAACTAAAACTTAAAAATAGTGCTGTCAATCGATTAAATAAAAAAACTGAAATGAATCCCACCTAACTCTAAAGTTTTTAAATATACTTTTAAATTGCAATAATTTCACATTAAATCTTCAAATTAATGTAGAAACAACGTAAATACAGTATATTTTTAATATTTGTTTAATGGCATCTTTTTTATGACTGAAGGCGAATATCACTGATACCAATACTACTGATGTCTCTAAGAATTTTTTCCCCTAATATTTAACCATTGATTATAGCCATTCAGTATTACAGTATAAATGAGAGCTATACATTTGAACATTTATTAGACTTTAAAAAAACAACAACTTCTAATTTAAGTGAACTTAAAAAAATCTTCCCATAAACCCATCAAAATAAATATAAAATATTTAGCTACCTGTGCCCATCAGCAAGTAGGAAATATACAGAAATTGAATAAAGTTATCAAACATTAAATTCTAAATTAAATATAGATGAATCCTTAAAGCTACAAAAGTTATTGGTTTTCTCTTTTTTTTTCTTTTGTTCTTTGATGAACAGACATCACAGCAGCTGGTTATTAGGTTATTTTAGCTGCTTTAAGAGCTGCTGCTGCTGAACATGCGGATCTGACACGCATTATATTTTCTCACTACTCTTTACCTTTTCTGACCCACTTCAGGTCTTAAAGTTTGTTTTTGAGCTGACGAGCTGAATCGGGTGTGTTAGATGAGGGAGACAGTGCTGGGCTGCTCCAGGATAGTTTCTGAAAAACACTGTATTTCAGAGACATGTTCTTAAATGTGACTCATAACACATACTTACATACATGCACAGGTTTAAGGTAGCGTTAATTGCATTTTTTTGGTAACTTCTTGACTTAACTGACGATATAAATAAGACATTGCATGTTTGCAGATTCTTTTGCACTTTAATGAAATAATATACAGCGTGCCGCTGCGTTTGTGCATGCAATTGAAAAGTACGTGCTACGAGCACAGTATAAAGAACATTTGTTTTTACTGACATATGGCCTGACAACATCTCATCTGACTGCAATTCACTGTTGTTCTACTGAAGCTCCTCGTCACCTGTAGCTATTCCGTGTTTGTTTGACTAGCGCAGGATGCTGAGGCGAAGTTGGAGTGCGCGTCTAAAAAGTCTCCCATTTGATGTGATCGTAAAGACGTTCTGTGTCTAAATAAATGCAATTCTTGTTGAGAAAAAAGAGACAGAAGCAGCAGTTGTGAGAGGGGTGGCCAACACTAGCTCCGCCCCTGCGTTAATTGCGTTAAATATTTTAACGTGTTGAAAAACTGAAAACCGCATGCGTTAATTTTGACAGCACTATTTACAAATAAATTAAAGTTGAGAAGAACTGTTAAAAAAAAAAAAAACTAATAAAAATTACTAAAGCACATAATATTACTAAATTAAACAAAATTTAAAATAAATACTTAAAATATATTTAAAAAACGAATTCAAAATATTAATAAAAACTACAAGAATGTATAAAAACTCCTAAAACTCCTATGAAATATAAATGCAAATGCTTCAAGCAACACAAGCTCAATTAAAAAAAACTAAAAAAACTTAACACAATACATCTATGTGCATTCTTGCGATTGCCACTAATGAGCATCATCAGACAACAACTACTTTTGATGTCAGTTTTCTGTTTTAGGTCAACTGTTGTCAACTACATAGGGTTTGAAGAAAATCTTGTTGAAAAATGAGGCAAATTAAACATCTGAAGTCAGCGTGAAGGAAGCTGTATCGCCCTCTTGAGTATTGGAGTTTATTACAGCCACAATAATGATTAAGACTGAAATGGGGCAAAGTATTTGCATATATGGTTGCATATACTTGCTTGCATAACATCATTTTGTATGTTTCTGGTGGTAAAGTGACCTGTTAGGCTCTATCAGGAGATCTTGTGCTCTCTTCAGTATTGCCCACTGAAACCTTGTCTCTGCTCACAGGACAAGGCCAAAATTGGTGGCTATTTCGAACTCCAGCAGGATGGCTAGCGATTATGTTGCCATATGAGAACAGGAGCAATTTTCTGTACGTGCTCACAGTGAAGCAGAGTCTGATGCTGTCTTTGTATTTCTGTTTGCATGTTTTCTGCAGATGGTGGTTGTATCGGATGATGTTCACGAGTACGCTGTCGCCCTAAAGGACACGGAAGAGAAGATCGCCCGATGCCCGAGCAGAGTAAGACCAACATATCAAAGTGTTATGCTCTATTTAAATTCATTATTATCATAAGTCATTCTTATTCTTTTAAGCACAAACATGCCACTTTTCTGTATAAATTAGGCTCTCTATTTAGTTAGTATTTATATGATTTATTTTTTTTCGTCAGAGGCTGGATATTTTAGAAGAGTTGCAGAAGAGCCAAAAAGTGTTTGCTGAAAAGCTGAACCACCTGAGTCGTAGGTTGGCCTGGATCAACGCCACCATCTACTCCAAGGTACTGCTGACAGCACTGGCCAGAAACATAGGGTGAACCAACTGTCTCACTAATTTTAAGCAGTGTCATTTTTGTATCTAGAGCAAGTGATATAATTCTACTTTGAAGAACCCAGTGTGCTTTGCATTTGTGATGTGCCCATTAAACTCCAGACATTTAAAGGGATAGTTCACCAAAAAATGACAATTACTCCATGATTTACTCACCTTCAAGCCATCCTATATGACTTTCTTCTTTCAGATACAATCGGAGTTATATAAATAAATGTCCTGGCTATTCCAATCTTTGTAATGGCTGTGAATGGGTGATTTTCAATAGTCCAGTAGAAGTCCAATAAACTGCGCCAATCCATAACAAAACGTGCTCCACACGGCTCCTAGGGGTTAACAAAGGCCTTCTGAAGCGAATTGATGCATTTGTGTAAGAAAAATATCCATATTTAAAACTTTATCAACCATAATCTCTAGCTTCGCCATATGAGAACAGGAGCAATTTTCTGTACGTGCTCACAGTGAAGCAGAGTCTGATGCTGTCTTTGTATTTCTGTTTGCATGTTTTCTGCAGATGGTGGTTGTATCGGATGATGTTCACGAGTACGCTGTCGCCCTAAAGGACACGGAAGAGAAGATCGCCCGATGCCCGAGCAGAGTAAGACCAACATATCAAAGTGTTATGCTCTATTTAAATTCATTATTATCATAAGTCATTCTTATTCTTTTAAGCACAAACATGCCACTTTTCTGTATAAATTAGGCTCTCTATTTAGTTAGTATTTATATGATTTATTTTTTTTCGTCAGAGGCTGGATATTTTAGAAGAGTTGCAGAAGAGCCAAAAAGTGTTTGCTGAAAAGCTGAACCACCTGAGTCGTAGGTTGGCCTGGATCAACGCCACCATCTACTCCAAGGTACTGCTGACAGCACTGGCCAGAAACATAGGGTGAACCAACTGTCTCACTAATTTTAAGCAGTGTCATTTTTGTATCTAGAGCAAGTGATATAATTCTACTTTGAAGAACCCAGTGTGCTTTGCATTTGTGATGTGCCCATTAAACTCCAGACATTTAAAGGGATAGTTCACCAAAAAATGACAATTACTCCATGATTTACTCACCTTCAAGCCATCCTATATGACTTTCTTCTTTCAGATACAATCGGAGTTATATAAATAAATGTCCTGGCTATTCCAATCTTTGTAATGGCTGTGAATGGGTGATTTTCAATAGTCCAGTAGAAGTCCAATAAACTGCGCCAATCCATAACAAAACGTGCTCCACACGGCTCCTAGGGGTTAACAAAGGCCTTCTGAAGCGAATTGATGCATTTGTGTAAGAAAAATATCCATATTTAAAACTTTATCAACCATAATCTCTAGCTTCCGCTAACTGTCGTACGCGCGTTCATTCCGGCGGATGACGTAGGCGCAGCGTAAGCTCCAGTGAGAAGTGACGAACGCGGAAGTGCAGAGGAGAGAGCAAAACAAAACACTGGTCATGAATTAGAAATGCAAAATGAGGATTTGTATAGAAAAATGTCAGAGGATTTCGATATAAGCCAAGAGGAGACTGGTTTTCTTTGCTGTAAACAAAATATGGTTCTGAAACTAGCATATTCTCACCAGATCTTATGCTACGCCTGCGTCCTACGTCATCCGCTGGAACACTGCTCTCTCGTGAACGCGCGTATGACAGTCAGCGGAAGCTCGAGATTTATAAAGAGATACGGTTTATAAAGTTTTAAATATGGATATTTTTCTTACACAAATGCAACGCTTCGCTTCAGGAGGCCTTTATTCACGGAGCCTTGTGGAGCACTTTTTATGATGGATAGGCGCACTTTTTTGGGCTTCAAAGTCTCAACACCCATTCACTGCCATTATAAAGCTTGGAGGAGCCAGGACATTTTTTAATACAACTCTGATTGTATTCCTCTGAAAGAAGAAAGTCATATACACGTAGGATGGCTTGAGGGTGAGTAAATCAGGGGGTAATTTTAATTTTTGGGTGAACTATCCCTTTAAATTCAGCCTTTAAATGGCTTTTCAAAAGGGCATTTAGGAACAGGAAGTAGTATGTAAACTTGCCGTAAATATCAATGCATTCATCACAGAACTTTCTGCTTAAAAGGGGTTTTATGGGAACCATTCACTCTTTTATTAAGCTGCAAAATTGCATTAATATAAATCAATAAAATCAATCTATTTTAAAAGGGTCATATGATATTTATTTTATTTACAAAGCTGCAAAAATGGCAGACATATAAAACAATAATTATGTATGTATGTATGTATGTATGTATTTATTTATTTATTTATGGAGTAAGCTACAGAATTTGTATAAATATAAAATAATAATATTTATTTATACATATTTTTATACATATTTATTTGTTTATTGATTGATTCGTTGACTAGACTGAACAAATAGCTTTTTTCCAGAAATATAAAATAATAATGATTAGTCATTATCATTTTGATAATTTGATAATTTATCATTATCATTTTTTAAAGAGGTGATATTTATTTAGAAATATAAGAAATATAACGAAATATAAAACAATAATTAAAACAATATCAGTTAATCAGTTTTAGTTATTTATGTATTTATTTATTTTTTTTACTAATTTTTAAATGCAGAAATATGACAAATAATAAATAATCAGCTTTAAGGGGTCATATTTATTTGTTTTTCTGAAAAAAAATTCTGAAATATAAAATAATGATAAATGATTTGTAATTAATGATAATTAATTATTTTTCAGAAATTGTTAATGACTATTTAGTATTCAGCAACTTATAATAGACATGCTTTACAGGCAAAGAGGTTAGCCGGTCATAACAGAGGTCATTTGGAAATAAAAGTCCCTAAAGATACAGAAGCAAAAGGTTTAATTCTAATGTTCAGAGAGATGGAGCTTTAGTTGTGTAAAACTAAAATACGAAGTGCATTTCAAGGCGTTGTTTGCAATTTCTGGATCTCAGCAAAAGTTCAGATGGAAGCATGGGTATATCCTGCTTTATTCTCATAATGTGTGTGAATGCAGGAGAAGATGCTGGACGTGTACTGGCTCCTGAGGGTGTGTATCCGCACCATCGAGCATTCGGACAGCACAGACTCCCTGTTCGCATTCATGCCCGAATTCTACCTCAACGTGGCCATGAACAGCTACAGCGCCCTCAAAAACTACTTCAGCCCCTCCAACTGCATGGAAGAACTTCCAGGTCTCTCTCAATTATTACTGGTCACAGCAGCTTCTAGTGTTTGTGAACCTTAATCTTTCTAGAGCAGTAGTTTGTGTCAGACTCATGCTGTTGTGCGATGTTTGTCCCTCTCAGGTTATGAGGAAACACTCACTCAGCTCGCAGCCATTCTCGCCAAACACTTCGCTGATCCGCGCATCGTTGGCACCGGTAAGACCACTATAACTCTTCATTTGCTTTGACTAATTTGTAAATATAAACCTATAAATTCATAATCCTGTCCATCTGTCTGTCCGGCGGTCTATTAGTTTGTCCATCCTTCCATCCATCATCCAACCGTCTGTCCTTACAACAGTCTATTTTTCCATCTGTCTGTCTGTCCATCCATCCATTCATCCATCTGACAGTTGACAGTCTGTTTATTTTTTCCATCTATCCATCCATCCATCTGACAGTCTGTTTATTTTTTCCATCCATCCATCTGACAATCTGTTTATTTTTCCATCATCCATCCATCTTACAGTCTGTTTATTTTTCCATCCATCCATCTGACAGTCTGTTTATTTTTTCCATCCATCCATCCATCTGACAGTCTGTTTATTTTTCCATCCATGCATGCATCCATCCATCCATCCATCCATCCATCCATCCATCTGACAGTCTGTTTATTTTTCCATCATCCATCCATCTGACAGTCTGTTTATTTTTCCATGCATCCATCCATCCATCCATCCATCCATGCATCCATCCATCCATCCATCCATCCATCCATCCATCCAGTTAATATTCTGTTCCCATTAACTGCAGGAAAAGACAAGATAAAAGCGAGCAGCCCAAAAATCCGTACAATAATCAATTCGTTGGCCATTTTAATGGGAATTCTTTAACCTAATATAGCCGTTGGCTTGTACCGTTAATCACTTCACTTCATTTCTCACGTAAAGGTATGATTAAAAGCTTATTCTCTCTGCTCTCAGGCAACACAAAGTCATTTGCGTGATGAGTTGTAGCCGCAGCATTTTCTTAATCCTGTTTAAGGTTAGGGCTATGAAATACTCTCGACTCCTGAATCATGAGCGATGTGCTCTGCAGATGAACAGATGTTATTAGACACGACCCATTTGTTTAAATTTCATTTCATAAGCAGCCTTTTCATTATGTTCGCACTGATGTATTTAGATTTTTTTTGCATATTTATCTTGTTTTCAGTGGGCTCTGTTACCGAATACATCAATTTTAACAGCGGTTGTTGCACAGTCTGTTTTTAATATGGATTAGTTTTACATTTCAGCTAGCTTTTTATATCTGAATAGCTCTTCTTTTGTTGGCAATTCTAGTGTTTTTTTTTTCTTCACTATTTTGTTTTGATCAAGGACTTCTTTCTTAACAAAGACTGAGACTGAGGTGTTAGAAAATCATTGAAGCATCTTGTTTCATAGGAAAAAAAATGTAAATGAGCACTAATAAATACAACAATCGTGCATGCAAATGCAAAAAAGAAGACCTTTTTAAAGACGATGTGAATTGCAATTTGCAGCCTGCTTTATTTGCTTAACATATTTCAGAGTAAACCAGGACATGCAGAGAGGGGATTTTATTTAACAAGAATTAATTGAATCATAAAAAGCATTGTACAATGTTTTCTTTTCTACTTTATTTTCATCCACAGATATCAAAGACTCACTGATGCAGGCTTTAGCCAGTTACGTGTGTTACCCACAATCCCTGCGTGCCGTCGAGAAGATCCCAGAAGATCAGTAAGTGCTTAAGCCTGAGTTTGCATCAAAATGCAGTGATTAATTAATGCTTTTTGTTACTGCATTACTTGTTTTCATGTCACCTTAGACCAGAAACAAACTTTATGCACATTTGCGATTTAGGTTATGTTTTTGATAGTTAAGATTTGTATTTTGTTTTGTTATTGATGGTTAAAGGTGGGGTATGCATTTTTTCAAAAACGCTTTAGAAAACTGAGTCGGGCCGAGTACCAAAACAAACTTGTAGCCAATCAGCTGTAAGGGGCGTGTCTACTCATGATGCGGAGTAGTGATGGGAAGTCCGGTTCTTTTCCGCGAACCGGTTCTTTCGGACAGTTCGTTTCAATGAACTGGTTAAAAAAAACGGTTCATCGGTTCTTTTACGCCGTAACGTAATGACGTCATTCGAAACAGCACAGATCGCTTGACGGAGAGTGAAACTCTGAAGCGCTCAGTCAGAGTAGTGATGGGAAGTCCGGTTCTTTTCCGCGAACCGGTTCTTTCGGACAGTTCGTTTCAATGAACCGGTTCAAAAAAAACGGTTCATCTGTTCTTTTACGCCCTAACGTAATGACGTCATTCGCGATGACGTAATGATATCAAGTCTATCGTCCCGGGCCAGGATGAAAATACACATTCAAATATATAAAGTCAGTAATCATAACTTCAGTCAGTTAAAAACATCATAATCATGATCTGAAAAGTTTACAATTAAGTTTTGCAACTAAGCACCCAAATACAGTAACAGGCAGTGACGTGCATACCAGGATTTAAGTCTTAAAGATATAAAGCAGGAAAATAAACGAGTTGTCATCAGCGCAGAAACCATAATCCACCTATACATAATCCATTGCGATTTATTTGTTATCAAATAAACTTACGTTTCGCCAGATAGCCCTTCATTCAAGTCCTCGGTTGACCCGCGCTCATTGCACAGGATGGACATTTTAGCCGAGCGACAGTAAGATAGAGATGGCGGATAAAAAACAAAAGAGGAAAACGTCTGCGGAACAAAAGAAGGCTTAAGGCAAGAAGTAGGACCCGTGTAAATATCGGATCAGCTTTCCAGCGCTGGAGAGAACTCAAGGAGTGGAAGGCCTGCGATTGGACGCCGAGGTTGCTTTGTTTCTTCTCGATAGATGAGTAACACCGTGTCTACACCGGACACCGTGCCGCAACAGCTAAAGTCTGTCTACGCTGGACGCGACAAAGCGACCATTGAAAATCATTTGAAATTTGTGTCAATACGCCATGAATTGAACACAGCAGCAGTTTTCTGTCGGAGATTTGTCGTGTCGCGCCGCGCCACATCCAGTGTAGACAGCATCACTGATTATAATGAGTTCTGTAGTACTTTGTTGCACCGCTCGCGTCCGGTGTATACACGGTATAACATTGGTTTCACTTTGTTTCAGAGAACTAATCGTTGCCTGGGAGCTATCAAAATCGTTGGAGCTATCAAAATAGGGGCGAGACCCTTTTGGGGTAGGGGCGTGTTTGGTTTGGTGATTTGAAATATCAACATTGGCTACCAGAAATCACTTACCCCACCTTTAAGTTTTGCTTAGTTTTGTTTTTGATGGTTTTGTTGTGTTGTTTTTATGATTTAATTTTGTTTTTGGTTTTATTTTTGATGGCTTTTGTTTTATGTTTTTGATGGTTTCGTTTTGCTTAGTTTAGTTTTTTGTTGAGTTTTTGATGGTTTTGTTTAGTGTTTTGTTTTTTTGTTTGTTTTGAAACATTCATTATAGCAATTTGGTAACTCATAAATTATGCCCAATTATGAAACACCTGGTCAACCTGGTTTGTGAAAATTGGATAAAATCAGCCAATTAGAATGGAGCTTGTCATTTTTTATAAATATCCTACTGTTTTTGTCTGCAATGTGCATCAGACAACGTAATTTTCATATATAATGTCTTATTTCTTTGGTTCGATATTTTATTTGTCTTAGTGCATGGTTTCTGTTTTTTTTTTCTTCTTTTATTTGTATAATTATTTATGATGTAATATCTCCCAGGCGGATGGCTATGATGAGGAACTTACTGGCTCCATATGAACAGAGACCTTGGGCTCAAACCAACTGGATCCTGGTTCGTCTTTGGAGGGTAAGCTGCATTTCTTATACTGTCTTACACAATCCCCTCCCCACCCTTTCCACTCACTCCTTTCTTTTTTATCTTCTCTTTGAGCTGACTAACGTTAATATTTCACAGATCATTGGTCAAAAAAGACTGATTTGTTTCCACAGTTCTTTTAGGCCACACACACACAAAATGCAGCTAAATACGTTTACCACTTTTCTTCCTAGTTTAAACTTCCTATGTTCACACTTTTTATTGCTAACCCCTCATTTTAAACCTTGGGTTAATGTAGTCTTGGGTTATTTAATGCGAGTGACAATTGCGTTCTACTACTAATTTATTTCTCAACTCATCTCAAACTTTATTTATAAAGCACTTTCAACACCACGACTGGAACCAAAGTGCTGTACAGAGAAAGATAAGAGAAAAAATTATATAAAAGCAAATGAAAAATAATAATAGTAAAATAAAAATAAATAAATAATAATAGTAACAACAAATATCATACACAGCTAAAAAAAACATTGTCAAAAGCTAGAGAATACAAATGAGTTTACTAATTTATTTCTGACCAAACTGAGCAACTAGTTCATGCTGTTATGGTTAAAAATGCATGAATTTAAATGTGGTTGTCACTCACATGGCTTTGCAGTCTGTATGTGGTCTTATATTGTATTCCTCCTGTCAACAGGGTTGTGGCTTTGGCTACAGGTACACACGTCTGCCTCATCTGCTGAAGACCAAACCAGAGGACGCAAACCTGCCCAGCCTGCAAAGTGAGTGACTCTTCTGTCCTCCTCTATCTTTATTTTCAGCCCATCTTCAAGCTTTAGTTTGTTTTCTGAAAACTTTTTCTTTACTTTTCAGTACTTTCTGTTCTCCTATTGACTTTATATTTGTTATATAATTTGGTAATGTTTTAATTTTATTAAAATGTTTTATAAAAATTAAATAATTGTAATAGAATTAGGGCTGTCGATAGATTAAAATGCAATGAAATTAATTATATTATGGTAGATAGCATATATTAGTAATGAAGATCATTCCAAGCATCACACTGAACCATGATAAAAGCATTGAATAGACAAAAAAAAAAAAGGCGTTAAGGCCCGTTCACACCAAGGACGATAACTATAAAGATAACGATAAAGATATAGTTCTAAAAATCGTTCTCAATATTAAACAATAGCAGAGTCCACACCACAACTATAACGATAAAGACAAAGTGAAACGATATCGTTGGAATCACTTTCAGAGCTATTTTTTTCCAGCTGATGAACGATAAAAAATTGACAGCCAATCAGAATCCATCCTGCTGTAACGAGCTGGAGAATTTAAAGCGGCAGACGCGCGTGCGCTTAGAATAAACAGACGATATAGTTCGCTGGTGTGGACGCTAATATCGTTATCTTTATAGTTATCTTTATATTTATCGTTCTTGGTGTGAACGGGGCTTTAGAAGTGTTTTCTGACAGGATCTATTTGAGTCTGTCAGTTTAAACTCACTTTTATTGATGTCCCATAATGCTTTACAAATCAAAACCCAGAACACACTAGACACAGATTTATATTTACAATAAACAGTCAAAGCACAGACTCTCAAGAGTCATTTATCATCATAACCACCTCATAAACAGTAATAATATTCACTAAAAAGTTTTTCTGCTTGGTATTATTCTTAGAAATTCCCTTGAATGCTGTCAGCGTCTTAGAGTTGGTTTTATTTTTTATTTCATTGCTATGTATACTAATTTTATAAATTTACCGACCATATTTTTTGTCACTATTATCAAGACTTCCGTTACTTACTAGTGTAAAATCATAATGAACTAATAAAAGTCTTTTTTTAATATTTACATAATATTTATAATATTTTTTAAATATCAAGTATAACCTGTAAACTTTTGCAAACCTGATACTAATTTGGTGGAACAGTATTTATTTATTTGCAATACATTTTTAAATAAATAACATTTATTAAATAAAAAAAAAATGGGTTACAGGGTTGCAGATTTAGCATAAATAAAGCATCTCTCAGTAGAAGCTAGATAGTCTGCGGCCAAATATTGGTTTGTAGTTATTGATAAACTTATATTTTATATTTCCATAGTTTATATACGTATAGTTCCATAAATTAAAGAAACAAAATATATATCTTCTTATAATAATGTTGGTAGCAGGGTTGAATAATTGAGCTTCATGAATGCAGTCAACACTCTAATGATATTAACATTGTTTACTTCCTGTTGTGCTGTAAGGGTCCAAATGATGTCATTTCTGTCTGGGAATCATAATTATGGAATGTTCCATTTTTAATGGCGGGAAAGTCATTCTGTAACAGAGTTGCACTCAGATTCATAGAATACCATTTCAACAGATTATTTACAGAAGCTGTATATAAAACTGAGTGAGCATCCACCAGAAATCAAATGATGTTTGTTCTTTATTCCTGACCCTGGAATCTACATCCCCACTGACGTCATTAGGAACTTTAGATCAATAATGTGGAACACTGAGTACAGATGCTGTTTTACTAGAGCGGCTTTGACATCATGCCGTTCTTCTGTGCGACTGTAAAAAGTCTCTTTGCTTCTGACACATTAAAGTCAAACTTGGGCAGCTTCATACGCACACACAGTCTCGGCGAGAACGTGACTGTTCACTCGTCCGTTATTTCTTTCAGCAGCCTGTGAGATCAATACTTTTTAAGAGACCATCCATTAAGTCAAACCATCTGTTTCATCGACCAGAGATATTTCCCCTTATCAATTTACTTTAAAGCAGTATAGTCAGAATTTAATCATTCAGTTCACTGCCAGCCAAATTTTTTTATTTTTTTTTTTGAATACATAAAATGATCAGCTCAGTATATTGGCAGTTCCCTCAGGAAGCGGTAATTCTGGATGGTAAAAACATGATGTCTTGCAAACTTAGGTTCCTTTTCATGGTCAATATGAAACATTCCGATTTTACTTCTATAATGTGATGTAATTCAGAGGGAAACAGGATGTTCAATAAGTAGCATGCACTCTGGGATGCAATTTTATCTATCAGGAATTGATTGGATTGTCAAAAGTGTCAATTTGCATACAAGAAGAGAGGCTAGTAGCGCTTAATCAGAAGGCCAATGCTTAGCTGAGGGGAATAAATTGTAAAGTTGTCACTTTTTGAAGGGACTCTTGTCTTGACACTTCAGCTTGCCTTGTACATGATGCATGAATTCCTTCCCTGGTCCGATGAGTCCTGTCTCAATGCTAATTCTATCTTTTTTCCACTTTCATTTGCATGACGTCCAGGGGATTTGTCAATTGCTAGTTTTCAAAGTAAGTTTCGTTCCCATTTGGTAGTTTTCACCTTTGGTTGACCCTTATTAAACACTATCCTAAGTGCTGGTCTGCTCTGACTGATTGAAGTGAACGTAAAGCAGATTCACAACAGACTGATTAGCGTTTAGGATTGTGTCCACATAGCCATTTACCATTTTTAAATATTCAGTTTGCAAAAGGTTGCTCCCTTAGTCCCTTCTAGTCATGTCTTATCCTCACCAGTCGTTTGTTTTTTTCCCCTCAGTAATTGTGCTAATTACCATGTGATTAATGTGTCACCTCTGTGTCCTTCTCTAAATTATTAGTTAATTATGCTGCTCAAAATGCTGGATGCAGTGCAAATTCAAATATTTATCAGAATCAACATTTTATACTTGGTTAAAAAATACACTGGTAATACTTTAGAAGTCCTAAAAAAATTTACCATGGTACTGTTTCCACCAAAATAACATGGGTAACTAGTTGACTCGATCTGGTTGGAGTTGTTCCCTGGTGGGAAGACTGTTAAGCTACGTTCACACTGTCAGTTTTTGGGATTGACTACTGCATTTACTAACAGGTGTGAGTCACGAAATGTCCCGTTCACACAGCAGCTTACAGTAGCGTCTCGAATACTGTCTGTATGAATGTGCAACAGGAGTCAAGCCCGTATTCCTTACCAGTTGCCATAGCGACACTGACCAAAGTAAAATCAAAGATGGCGACATCCATAAAACTGAAGGTCTTATCACTTTCTGACACGACAAGAGTCCAATCGAGGCGCAAGTTCATCTGTCAAACCTTCATTAACCGACAGCAGATTTTATATTTGGGTGGAGAGCGGAGTATTTGAGTCGCGTGCAGAACACAAAACTGACGTGAGCGGCTCCGGTGGAGACTGGATCTAAAACTTCAACTTCAGATGACACATAGCTCATTTCTCTGTCACTGTAAGTTACTGAAATCACACATGAAAACGCAACACACGGTAAACACGCGCTTACTGACCTAAACTTCAGCATGTTCCTTACCCAAAGCTATAATTTCAGAAGGCTTATAGCACACAAGTCGACTACTTTTATGGTGGTTCATTATCTTTTTTTGAAGCCTGAAAGCTCCAATCCACAATTGTTATTGCATGAAAAAGAGTGACCAGCACATTCTGCAAAATGTATCCTCTTTTGTTTCTTGGAAGAAAAAAAGCAGTGCGGGTTTAGATTGACATGAAGGTGAATTAATCTTTTAAAGGTGTTTCTATCCATTTTGTTTATCGGATCCTATCTTAAAGCAATTTAAAATTGAATCGACTCTGCAGTAAAAGAGTGATTGTTTGCCTCTCGACGCCTGGAGTTCTGAAACATGCGCATCGTGCCATAGCTGCCTATTACCTGGTCTCTCTTATGGCCTTTCATTCTATGTTTATTCCTCCCTTATTGCCCCCTGACCCTTATTTTCCAAGCTGCCACTTACACAGACTCGATCTAATTAAACATAAAGGTTGCATCTCTATCAGAGACATGTTCCTCAGTGTCTAATGATTAGCTTTATTTAGAGCTTTATTGCCATTGCTTGCTCTTGCTTTTAACACTGTGCTCCAAGGCTTTTAGCGTGTTTGCGATCGCTGTGCTTTTCCAGATAAGGTATTAAATTACCCAGTGTCCTCTTTGTGTGCATATAATGAGAGAGAGTGCCCTTTCTGTGTTCTCTAGACGCGGTCAGATAGCAGTAATAGAACGGCTAGGTTTCCCATCAGCCCTCTGTTTTGTTATTTGGTGTCGTCATTCTGTTCGTATGCAATGTTCAGATTTGATTGTTTCCCCTCTCATACGTCACTGCCAGTCTGGTATTTATCATTCGTCTCATTATTGAGTAATTAGGGTTGTGGGTTAAATAAAAAAAGATGGATTCTTCATGGAAACTTGGTTTTTAGGTATTCTTATGGGATCCAAAGGTTATGTTATGGCTAGACGGACAATCCTTGTGTAATACTGATTGTGATGGAACGACTGTCTTCACTCACATCAACGCTGCCACGACTCTTCGATCGCCTCTCCTCAGAGAAAAGCACAATCACGATCCCTGTGATGAGGCATGCCTGACGTTAGTACTGCCTCGTCACTACTGCCTTTAAATGCAGAGCATGCCTCTCAACGAGAGTCCAGTCTCTTCCCAGTGCATGCACAATGGTTTCCCCGTAGGTCCTGGAAAGGAGCAGGTCGGGAATCCCATGGCACCAAAAGTAGAGTTGCCTTACCCACTCCTCTCCTCAAGAGACCGGTCTCAATGGTGCATGAGAGTGTCCCAATAGGTTCAAGAAGGAAGTAGGCAGGGAATCCCACACTACAAGAGGTAGAGTTGCCACTCCAAGTCTCTGGGACAGAAGCACATTTTGCAGCCGACTGACCAGCTCACTTTGCTGTGGCCCCGGGGGAAGCCAAGTTGTCACACTGTCAGAAGAAATGTGCAAAAATGTTACCTTGTACCTGAAATACCTTGTCACTGGGGTAGAAGCTTCAGGTACACCTTGTGCCTGTACCTTATTTATGGGTGCATATATAAGGTACAAAGGAGTACCTTTGAGGGTCCTGCCCCAGTGACGAGCACAGTTTTTTCTGAGGATGTACGAAAGCCACCAACTTTCGAATTCCAGACTTGAAGGGCAGAGTCTGAAGACCACTGGGCCCTCCCCGTGCCTGAACCTTTATTAACACCTCCAGACCTTCACAGTCCAGTTATTAAAATGTCCTTTCAGTTCATCCTCATTCTCCTGTGGACACTTGATTCCACCTTTTTTAATATTTGAAAATCATTTCAAATAAGTGCCTCTTCAGGCCTCTTTATCTGTCTTTGCTCACCCTGCCACATGATGCGATGTTAGTGAGGTTTTATACCTTACCAAGAATCACACTTAGAGCACTGTATATCCTAAACTATAGAAAAAAAGGTTGGTTTGATCACTGTGGGTACGTTGACTGGTCCACATGTGATATTATTCACAGACAGAAAGACGTGATCTAAATTATTTGAGAAGTTTGCTTTTGTGATTATTGTTATACTTGTGATTTAAAAAAATATATATTGATAGACATACTGAATTAATGAGCTTTTCTCTTGCTACAGAGCCCTGTCCATCACTTCTGCTGCAGAGACACATGGCTGAACTCCTTTGTCAAGACAAAGACATGGCTGCCAGTTTCCTTAATAGCGTCTTAAACCAGCTCAACTGGGCCTTCTCCGAATTCATCGGCATGATACAGGAGGTAAGAAAGTTTTGCCTTCCCACCACAGACCTTCTAATGTGTCAGACCAACAGAAAGTCCCACCTCAAACTCAGGCAGAAGCTGAAGTGCCAACACACTAAAACAAACAGAGCAATCAATAGCCGGGTTTCCATCCAAAGTTGCAAATTTAACTTGTGCGCAAAATTGGAATATCGCATAAAACCTGTTCGAAGAAGCACCGTTTCCATCCAACGAGTCAAAGAGAACAAAATCGTCACTTCCTTATCAACTGGCACAAAATATCACTAAGAAAAGTTGAAAAAGCCACTAAATATAATAATTTTCATATATAATAAATTACTTGCGCCTCAGAGCAAGCAGACGGAACACAATAAATGTGGCCATTGTTTTCGGAGGTGAATGCTGCTGTTTGGGAACGCAGTCATGTAAGACAGTTCTGGGAGACCTTTATACAGAAATACTTTGATGACAGACTTTGCTTGGGCATTTAAGAATGACCATAACAATATTTCAGATGCTGTGCAACGAGATCAGTCTGCTGGTTACTCAGGTTATGCCGTCCCATAGCACAAAGTCACATTACTTTTTTTGATGCGCATGGAGAAATTTATTCGTAAAATGCGTTTCCATCTCCCATTATTCACATTAACCCTTTTTCGCACAATTCAAAACCACCTCAAGCGAGCGTAAACTTTTTTGCGAATTAAAGATTTTTTTTTTCTTTCCAAATTTGGTGTTTCCGTCACTCATTTCTGATGCAATACTTCAAAATACTACTTGTTTAAATCTGTAGGCAATTGTTTTCTCCGCCCCACTTATTAGCCTTGCAGTACTGTAACTTTCCACTAAAGCCGGGCTCACACTGTGCGATTTTTTTTAAAAGTCCTTTAGGACTGTACTTGTCAGACTGTACGAACATGATGATAATGTCACACTGTGGGATCTCAGTTGTCATTAATGTCAGACTGTACGACAGCCAAGACGCGTTAAAATTGGGTGCGCGCAGGAAAACTTGTCCGGAGTTTTTACATTATCAACCCATACACGTTCAGCGACTGCGAGCAGCATTGCACGTGGGGCTGTAATGTTGGCTATCATTAAAAGTATATGAATGGGGCAATACCGGCGTATTTAAGAAGAATAGTGTAAGCAGCACTACACACCCACACGAAAACAGCAGCGCAACCGATGTTTATCATAGCAAAGGCAACGTATCATATGAATTCTGTGAGCGGAGGACAAGAGCACTGGAGTTTATGCGGTTAGAACAAATATCTAGCATTAATTCTGATCATGGCTTGTCTTGAAAAACGAAGACAGTTTGACGTTCGTCGTAGGAGAAGTCACACTGCAGGACTGTGCGCCAAATCTTCTGACACTGCCAGAATTTCGTCTGAGGTAAAATTTGATCGCAACGGCCATTAATCGGCTGTCGGTGAACATGTCAAACTAACGATCAAAGACTACAGATTTTAGCCTAGGATTATAGGAATCTTTTAGAATTTTCTAAATTTGCCTCAGACGACCAAATCTTGGCCAAAATCGCACAGTGTGAGCCGGGCTTGACTCAATCAGAGCCTGTAAATTATTCATAATGACAATGTGCTTATGACTGCCACTTGATATTTGAACTGAATTAGCCTACCATCATGCATTTTCAGTGTAAAATTAATCTGTGCATAGTTCAAGTTACTTAAGTTAGCCTTTGAAATATTCATTAGATTTTTTTGGTTTGATTGTGTCGATAAGAAGTGCCTAACAACAAGACTTCTGCAACTTTTGAAGAAAATGGGAGTGGAGCTTTCCCATGCAAACATCAACGCCACAATGCTAGTGTGCTGCTAATGTGTTTTGAGTGTTTGCTAGGGTGTTGTTAGGCATTTTTTTGGGATGTTCTGGGTGGCTAAGTGGTTGTTAGGACTTTATAGGTGGTGTTCCAGGGTGATTCTAGAGTGTTGCTAGGCAGTTGTTTGAGTGTTTTAGGTGGTTGCTAAGGCATTGCTAAGGTGTTCTAATTGGCTGTTGGTGTGTTGATTGGCGGTGCAGTTTCTAAGATGTTTAATGCTTGTTAGAGTGTCATTAGGTGGTTGCTTCGGTTTACTAGATGGTTACTAGGGTGTTGTTAGGCAATTGCTATTAAGTAAACTTTGAAGTGATAGTATGCCTTTCTTCAGTAAGCCACATGATTTTAAGTATCATTCATGTTCGTAGTGCAAAAAACGACACAGTTTGCATTTAATTTATGAATAACCAAAGGCTGAAGCCTAACATAACACTATTCTTTTGTTGCCTTGCAAGCACTGGTATTTCCTTCAGGAAATGCAAATGTAGTTTACCTTGTGCTCAATTCACCCCATTAACAACTTTATTCAACTGCACACTAATTTGACAAAAAAAGAGCTAACGCAAATGCAATGACGTGAAATAAAACGTCATCATGTTTTAAAGAAGAGTGGCTTGATTAAGTGGTGGAAATAGCAGATGATGGGCACAGAACAGTGACAAAACTCAGAGACATTTACAGTTACACACAGGTGTAGTGGTGTGCAAACTCTACTATAGGGATGCTTAGATAACTATATAAGAATTCACGTTCATGTTTTTAAAAAATATTTATCTTACAGATCTCAGTTTAAATGCTTCACTTTGTGTTCTATTCAATGCAATTCAATTCTATTCTATTCTGTTCTGTTCTGTTCTATCAGTTTAAATGCTTCAGTTTGTTTTTATGTATTTTATTATAAACCTAATAAATAACTGACCTCAAAAAGGGAATTCATGAGTAATATCTGCTTCATTTTTTCATATTTTTTGATATATTTATTTTATTTTAATAAATTAAACTGTTCTGCTTGAGATTTAAAAAAAAGGTTTAATAGTTTTTCTTGGTAACAAAAAAATGTTGTCTCAGATAACTTAAAATGTGCATCATTTAGTTACATCAAGTGTCAAATCAAATATAAATAGCACATTTAAGTTAAAATTTTCACACTTTTTTTGTGTGTGTGCTGTACAGGTACTTGTATAAATAATGTTTTTACTCAGGTGGCTGAAATGTCTGCCCAATAGAGAAAAGTTTTGCTCAGCAAAATAGAGGGAACATTGGACCCATCTGAGTAGTCTCATAATATCTCTTTTGACCTCCCTGTGTCTTCTTATTGTGTCTCTTCATGTCTTCATTTATTTCCTGTCAGATCCAGCAGGCAGCTGAGCGGCCTGAGAGGAATTTCGTGGACACGCGGCAGTTAAAGGTGTGCGCGACCTGTTTTGACCTCTCTGTCAGTCTGTTACGGGTCCTGGAGATGACCATCACTCTAGTGCCGGAAATATTCCTGGACTGGACCCGCCCCTCCGCCGAGCTGCTGCTGCGCCGATTGGCTCAGGTGAGCATGATTGACAGCTGGGATGTGTTCTGTAAATGCTGTTCTAAAGTTTAAAGCAACATTCAAAACATGCAAGTGCAAAGTGAATAAAATGAAATTTATTTCATGCTCACCATTAACATTTTTCTAAAGCAGTTTCATGCAGAACTCTTGAGTTAATGATCCTGTTTGAAGCAATTTGCTATTAAACATTTCTGTTTATTTTCTCAGACTCCCGCAGTGCACAGCTCTGACTTTTTCCAAAACTAAATTATTAACAACACTAAGAAAATGTATGAAGCTGTTCAAGAGAGGGTCATAACATGAAAAAACACATTTTCATCTTTTGAAATAAGAGGTCAGTGTACTATATAGTAACTAGACTGGTCTACTGTCTGCACAGACAATATCTCTGAACCTTCCTCTATAGTCCTACGTTATGTTCCATTGTTATTATTATTAATTTTTGTTTGTTTAATAAATTAAAGATACAGTTGTTGTTTTTTTGTTTTTTTTGGACCATGTTTGCGTTTATTCTTTTAGTGAATTGGGTGCTTCAGAAACAGAGACATTGTGTGAAAAACAAGACTATCAATGGACGCGATTCGTTCTATGTGAATTCCCCCCAAATGTTATTAAATTGTAGAATATAGCCAATTTAAAGCATAAAGTATCACAGCTCAGCAGCGCAGAGAATCTGTATTGGATGGAAGCTAATGGACAGGGTTTATTGATCCATAAATGAAGTCATTTTGTCAAACCATAAAACTTCTTACAAGGGTGATGGAGGGGAGGGCAGTCATTATTAGAAAAAGGATGAAAGCTATTTGATGCTTTTCAACTTCATGAGCACTTTTTTTTTTAAATAAATGTTTGTTTATGAACAGTATATGTGTTGCTTTCCACATATAGGGTACTCTTTAATTTTCCTTTACTTAAAACTATTATCAAACTATTAACTATTACAAATCTCATGTGCATGTATGTATTTAGTTAGTTAGTTAGTTAGTGAGTGAATCTATGGCACTGAGTGAAAACACAAACTATTATCAAACTATTAACTATTACAAATCTCATGTGCATGTATGTATTTAGTTAGTTAGTTAGTTAGTTAGTGAGTGAATCTATGGCACTGAGTGAAAACACGTAACACTTATTCTGTTTTCTTTATTTGACTGCACTTGCTCAACTATTCAATCCTATTAAGTTATTGTAAAAAAAAAAAAATAATTATAGGAAATATAAGTTTATCAATACCTAAAATCTAATGTTTAAGGCAAAATTAGCTAACCCCTATTGGCTGACAGTTGTTTTTAAGTTGAATCTGCTGTTTTTGCAACCCTGTTATTAGGGTTGTCACGATTATGAAATTTGGCTGACGATGAATTGTCTAAGAAATAATTGTGATTATGGCGTTTAATTGTCTGTTTTTGCACATTGACGATTATGATTATTATGGTAATTAATTGTCTATTTTATGGCTTTGTCATACATTTTTTATGCACATTGTTCATTAAATAATTGTTACAAAGGATTGTTACTTTGCACCTTTAAATACTGAATTTTGTGTGTGTGTGTGTGTATATATATATATATATATATATATATTTATATAT
>NW_015661278.1:477926-484415 GCF_001515625.1 Sinocyclocheilus rhinocerous | reverse complement strand
TATATATATATATATATTTATATATTTATATAATGACATTAGAGGCAACCACTGCAATTTATAATTCCTTAAAAAAATTGCACAAAACAAAAACAGCAGAGAAATTCACAACGCAAATTCACTCTCTGGCAGCAGGTGGCGCTTATGGAACAGCAGCGATACAGTTCCTTGTGTACCGCTGTAAACAAAGAAGCGCTGAGCTTTCAAACACTACTTTAATATGCATTATACAGAGGTAAGAGGGACAAAATAACATTGAAACGTTTCTGAAAACAGTCTGTTCCTTTCAAAGATACGTTCATATAAACCCCCACGTCAATATTTATATTTTTCTTCTAATATTTCGAGTATCGTTAACAGTGAGCTTGCTGTGTCTGTACAGTATTTTCTGCTGTCGTGTCAATTCTCTCCTCTCTGCGTCTGTTTTTAGTGTCCCGTCCGAAGTCAATTTAATCACCGCTCTAAATGAATGCGCCGCCTTCACTGAAGCACATGCACATACACAGCTACAGACAGTCACTCGAACAGTGAGATCGAGCAGCGCACACAGACATAATATTTCTCCGCGACGAGATGGAAACATCACTGTTTTATAAGTTATAAACTTCGCTATTAGTAGAGAGGCGCACAGCTCACACACGCACAATCTGTCCTGTTCTCTCTCTTCTCACTAATTCATTTAAATAAGCAATCTTACCGCAATGCTTTATCTCTGTCTGATTTTTAGTTGGCAGAATGCTAGATCTAACGACCCGTAGGCAAAATAACTAACAAAAATTAACTGTTGTTTGTACTCAATCATGTCAGGTTTAAATTGTCAGTGCTGGCAAATGAGCAATACCGCTGCTCCATATTTAGAAGTATGCGTTCTTGTGGCTGCTAAAGGAGCACAATAATCGCGGTTGTCTGAAATGACCGCGGTTATATGAAGTAAGACAGGCCTACCTGTTATCCATCCATTTGTTATTATTACTATTATTTTATATAAATTAGATTTAAAACATTTTTTTTATGTGTATTTAATGCATACTGCTCAGAAATAATGAAATCACAAAAGTCAGGGTTTTAAACTGTATGTACTCATGCCCAAAATTTTGGTTACAGGGTTGAAACAAATTGCAAGCGCCATATAAATGTAAAAAAGGCGAGTGATGTTGGTTTGTAAAACAGTGTTTTGTTTTGACAGGTCAATTTATGCAAAATCTGCAGTTTTTTCAACCCTGTTACCCATTCTTATGTAGCTTTTTTTTTACATTTGATTTAATATTGTTCGTTTTTATTTTGATGTATATTTAGTTCTTACTGCCCAGCAATAATGAAATCACAAAAATCAGGGTTTTTATTCATGTTCAAAAGTTGGTAAAAGGGTTGAAAAAATGTGCAAACCAAAAAAATACCTCATATAATATTTAATTACTTTTATTAATTGTCATCACGTCCTGAGGTTAATTATCATTTAACATTTTACTATTTTCAGAAGGTTACGAACCTCCTTTTTAATTTTCAGATGCTATTTTGCACTCTACTCATGGAAAGTGCCATGCAAATGAGGAGCGAGTGAATATTGTTCTCAATATTTATCAATGTTTTCAAGGCCTCAATTATGGAGGAGAAGGCTTTGAAAATGTGTTCTCTGGTGGGTTTTTCTCGCAGCGCTTACATGGGCTCTATTCCCAGCGGAGCATCCATTCACCTGCGGCTTAATCAGGCTTTAACTGAAACACACCTGTGAGCACAGCAGGCATCCACACGTCCTTTATAGCAGAACTCCCACCTCAGGCATACTTATCCATTTGCGTTTTTTCCTGTCCCTAAAGGATTTATCATATCTTTGAATGCAATTACATGCAATGTACTATAGTGAACGTCAATAATTGGCGCCTAGCAGCTTAGTACCTCTGAATTAAATTCTCGGGCGTAAGATGCTAAGTCCAAGTGGCGTGCTAAAGGAGCGAAGGGAATAATTATTGCTGTCTGGTCACTTTGTTTTATGACCAGATGTGTTTGATTTGCTCACCGAAACCCTTTCGGACTGGAGCAGGTGACATCTGTTCATGTTAAAAGGATAGTTTACCCCCCAAAAAAATCAAGATTTCTGTGATTTTTTTTTTCTTTCTTTTTTTTTTACCCTTATGTAACCTTTATGCATTTCTTTTTTCCTGTAGAACACAAAATAAGATTTTTTGTTCCCCTCCATACAGTAAAAAGGGTGCATTGTTTTGTTATTTTGGACCCCATAGACTTATATCATATGGACATTCTTCAAAATATCTTGTTTTGTGTTCTTCAGAAGCAAACAATATAGGTTTGCAATATAGTGTTTAGTTTTGCTTTGCATTCTCTTTGTAATATAATGTTATGTTTTTTTGTTTTATGTTGTTTTTGTTTTTGCTTTGCTTTCCTTTGTTTTGTTTTCATTTTTGCTTTGTTTTCGGTTTAGTTTTGCTTGGCTTTGGTTGTGTTTGTTTGTAATATATTGTTTTTGTTTTGTTTTGCTTCATGTTGTTTTTTTGTGTTTTTGTTTTTGATCTCTCTAATAACTGCAGTTGAACAGGAGTGTAAACCATTTGAGTGTTCTTCCTATTTCATATTTAGGCTAGATCAATTCAGCCTTGATCCAAAATCTTAAAGTGTGTGAGATGGATTTTCTCGGTTGGAAAACCTGGCAAGCAATACTGGGAGAATTTATTTGTTTGGTTGTGTGTGTGTTTTTAAAAGTGACAAACAATACTGGGAGAATTTATTTGTTTGATTTTGTGTTTTTTTTTTTTTTTTTTTTTTTTTTTTTTTTGCTTTGTTTTTGTTTTGTTTTTGCCTTGCTTTGCTTTGTTTTTGTTTTGTTTTGCTTGTTTGTAATGCAGTGTTAGATTTGTTTGTTTGTTTTGTTTGTTTTTCTTTCATCTTGTGTGTGTTTTATTTAGGTAAACATTTTCTTTAGTTAGGAGAACTTTCACACCTCTGGTTACATTTCTTTTTATACTAAGTTTAGGTTTGACAACATTTGTTTTTTATTGTCTTTCTGCAGCTCCTGAACCAGGTGTTAAATAGAGTCACGGCAGAAAGAAACCTTTTTGACAGGGTGGTCAACTTGCGCCTCCCAGGTAATTCTTACCAATTTCCTTCTTATGCAAATATAATCTTATATTAATGCAAATGGAAGCATTGAACATGAACTGCATGCTTTAATATGCACTTGAGGATGCACTTGAATGCAATTATATTTCTGAACTGCTTAGTGTGCTGTGCTGAATTTAAACCTCTCAGGTATTTTGGTTCATCCTTAATCACGTCCCCTGTGAGCCGAAATATGGTTTGTTGTAACCTCACATTCGACTTTTCACATGTTCCTTTTATAGCACCTTGTTTCAAGTCCCAGATCAAATAAAAAGTAATTTGATATGCATTTTGCAATGTTCTTGACATCACCTCTGAAACCCTTTCAGAAGTTTGGAAAGTCAGCCTGTACACTCAGGGAATGAGATGAGAAGAATAGGTCAAGAGATTACACGGCAAGTTAGTATGAAAACATAATCCAATTCAGGAGGGTACTGAGACTGTCGTCAGGCCAGTTTTTCAGCCTTGACATTGCAGAACGATAGATTTATAATGAACGAGGCTGGGTCATGTTGTTAGCCTGAACTTCACCCCTCGAGGGGAATACAGAAAAGCCTGGCTTTCAATGCATTTCAAAGTTGTTATTAGGTGGCACTTATTCACCACTTGGTGAGTTCTCCAGCCCTATTCATTTTTTTTTTTTTTTTCGTGGGGGGGTATTTGATGATCCATCAGTGAAATTCAGAGAAAATTTGGTATGAAAGCATTAAGGTGTCCTTGGAAAAAGTCAAACGAAACAGCATTGGGCAAACTTCGTCTCTTTCCAGCAAGATTGCTGCTTGCACTCCACTGACCTGTGCTTCAGAATATTGCTTTGCAGAAAGAAAATGATCTAAATCTAAATCTCAAATCACTTTGTAAATAGGCTTTTTTTTTGGAGAGTAATTTCCGTCCTAACTAAATAACAAAATTATGTCATGCAGACCCTTATTTTACTTATTTACTTAACCTACCAAAAACAGTTTCTTTTTTATATATCATTGTATAAATTTGTCCGAAATATATAGAGGTGGAAAACACTTTTTATATTTAAAATAATTATGAAATTATAAAAAATATATATAATTATATAATAAAATTGCTAAATCTAGTAATAATAATTGTTGTTTAGTTTTATGTTATATACACACACACACACACACACACATACTGTAAATTAATATGTAAAAAATAGGGCACAATGTACTGTATTGCTGATTTTGTATGAGTTTTACCTGTTTTTGAATATAGTAAAATGCAAAAAGTCATTATCTGAACCAGTAATGAAAGCATGTTTTATTTTCCGCATAGGCCTGGAGAGTGTTGATCACTACCCTATCCTAGTGGCTGTTTCAGGAATATTGGTGCGCATTCTGGTCGACTCCGATAAACAAGGGTGAGTTTATGGCTTTGTGTTTCATTATTTTCCCCTGTATATAATGGGATTTCCACATTTATGCGTGTTGTCGGGTTGAATTACTGATGTAGACTAAGACAATGTGCATTAAGGTAATATACAGTCACACCGGCCAGCCCTGCGCTGTCGTTTTACACAAACCAAGCTTCTGTTTTATTTGATTCTGTCTGGATTTGGTCAGTGGGACTCCATGACTTGTGTTTCTGGTTCAAGAGGCATTTTCCTTTTCAAAGAGCACATTTGTTCTGAGGAAATGGGCACATGGCAGAGGTTTGTGTGTTGGCTTGAGTGCCGTGTGACTTTGGTCTGAGCTCCAGGAGCAATCGACAGTTAATTGCATGCTCTGCTGCCTGAGGGAAGTCTGACAGCCACCCAGTCCCTGTTGTGTGTCTGTGGGCTGAGAAGAGGGTCAGAGCAACAGGATTCAGGACAGAACCTGTCCTGTGAGGAGGTGAAATCTAATAACGAGCTCCTGTTGGAAGAAATGAGACGTCTGAGAGACTAAAGAAAGGACAAACAGGGGCTCCAATTTATCACCATCGTTCCTGCTCTCAGGAGTTTTTTTTTTTTTTCTTTTTGTGGCATTTGAAATGTTGTTTCTACTATAAGCAGAAGCTTTGTGGCAATTTTGTTCTTTCTTTTGTATTTGTCTTTTGCTAAATACTGCTAAATAGCTTCTTTTTTTAAACTAAATTAATACTTTTAAAGGGCACCTATTATGCAAAATCCACTTTTACAAGCTGTTTGGACAGAAATGTGTGTTGGAATTGTGTGTACACAGCCATCTTAGAATGATAAAAATCCATCCAGTCTTTTTTTTTTATCTTCATAAAACCAAACCAGGCTCAAAATATTAGCGAGCAATTGACAGTTAATTGCATGCTCTGCTGCCTGAGGGAAGTCTGACAGCCACCCAGTCCCTGTTGTGTGTCTGTGGGCTGAGAAGAGGGTCAGAGCAACAGGATTCAGGACAGAACCTGTCCTGTGGGGAGGTGAAATCTAATAACGAGCTCCTGTTGGAAGAAATGAGACGTCTGAGAGACTAAAGAAAGGACAAACAGGGGCTCCAATTTATCACCATCGTTCCTGCTCTCAGGAGTTTTTTTTTTTTTTTCTTTTTGTGGCATTTGAAATGTTGTTTCTACTATAAGCAGAAGCTTTGTGGCAATTTTGTTCTTTCTTTTGTATGAGTCTTTTGCTAAATACTGCTAAATAGCTTATTTTTTTAAACTAAATTAATACTTTTTAAAGGGCACCTATTATGCAAAATCCACTTTTACAAGCTGTTTGGACAGAAATGTGTGTTGGAATTGTGTACACAGCCATCTTAGAATGATACAAATCCATCCAGTCTTTTTTTTTATCTTCATAAAACCAAACCAGGCTCAAAATATTAGCGGTTTGGATCCTGTCTGCAATATGACATCATATTGCGGTAGCCCCGCCCTCCGCTATTGACTGACAGGCGTGTGTTAACATATCCTCAGCTCTGTGTGTTGTGCCATGTCTGCCATTGTGTCTGCGTGCGATCGGCTGGGTCGCATCCATCGTTACAAAGCGGCTGTGAAAAACTAAACAAGTACATAAATTATTCAAACTACCATAACGAGACATTCTGGTTCATTCATATTATTGTTTCTTCTGCTGTAGTCTCTCCTTGTTCTGGGTCTGAGTCCGGTTCATACATGTACGGCTGAATACCGGTCCTCTCGCTCTCACTCATGTTGCTTCTCCTCTCTGTTTATTGCCATACGCAGAGCAGAGACGTCTAGGCTCCGCCCCCTTCTGGAGTCGGGCGGGAAGTTGCAGCTCATTTTCATGTAAGGGGACACACCCCTGAAACAGCACTTTTTAGACCCGCCCCAAAAATGACACTTTTCAACACGTTATAATAGGCCTGGGCGATAAAACGGTATCGATATTTATCGGCGGTACACCTTCTTCGATATCGATAGAAAAAATGTTCGAAAAATGTTTTT
>NW_015661278.1:472470-475105 GCF_001515625.1 Sinocyclocheilus rhinocerous | reverse complement strand
AAACGGTTTAAACTTTTAGAAAACACGTCACGAATTTGTGGAGGTTTATTCCTTTTCACTGCGTCTCTTATGTTTTTAAATGCAGTCTGCGTGATGGGCGCTTCGGCTCTTTGGATTAATCAATGCATAAATACATGATGCTGTTTTGTTCATAATTGTTTATGCAATTTACGAAATTATATTTGATTTTTATGAGTTAATTTAGACGTAATGCACGTTTTTATAGAGTTACTTCCTTGCGTTGACAATTTAAATGTGCTGCCTTATTTTGCTCATTGCGCCCTCCTGTGGCCTCAGGAGACAGTTAGACCTATACAATAAAGACCTATTTAATCTGCATATAAAACATTAGAAATGAAATGTTTGTTTAATTTTTATTGTGTTTGTTCAAACAAAAAATTTGTTGTTTGTCTCAATAAATTGTGTTAATTATAAATACAGTGGTTAAATGTAAACATTTTTGTTTAAATATATTGCTTTTTTTAATATATTGCTTTTTGTTTTAAAAAAGGTTATAAAAAATGTCAATAATTATAGATACCAAACGATATGAAACATTATATAGTTGATACATTTTTTAGCTATAAAAAATAGCTAAAAGTAGCTAGCCCTACGTTATAATAAACGATCTGTATGGTATTTTGAGCTGAAATTTCACAGGAGAGCCATAAGAATAATATTATATCTTGTAAAAGGGGCATAATAGGTGCCCTTTAATCAGCAGGGATGCATTAAATTGATCAAAAGTGACAATAAAGACATTTATAGTATTACAAAAAAAAAACTATTTCAAATAAATGCTGTTTTTTTGAGCTTTCTATTCATCAAATAATCCTGGGGGGAAAAATTTATCAGTTTCCACAAAAATATTGGGCAGCACAATTGTTTTATAAATTACAGTTTAAAATATATTCACATAAAACAGCTACTTTAAACTGTAATAACATTTCACAATCTTACTGTGTTTACTGTATTAATGATCAAATAAACGCAGCCTTGGTGAGCAGAAAATACCACTTTTTAACATAAAAAACAACCCCAAACTTTTGAATGGTACAGAGATGAATGTGCAACCAAAATATCATTACTTTTATATTTGCTTTGTTAAAATTAATAGTTTGGATGGATACAAATATTGTTCATGTCACAAAGCACAAGATTACTGACTCTAAAAAGTTTTTTTTTTTTTTTTGCAATAATATTTTTAATCCAGGGCCATTTAGTCATCAACCCTTGTAACATTTAACGCCTAAGCATTTTCAATGTAATAAACCTGTTTAGACTTGGGGGAAAATGCCCATTTCTATTAATATTTTTCTTAAATTATAATGCAGGTATGTAATTTACTTAATGGAACACACAGAAGTGCATGACAGAATTTATTTAGTTATTTATTTAAATTAAATTCCATATTTACTGTGACAGGGTTGAAATAATGTAGCACTTCAGGTTTAGTATTAGTGATAACAAATAATTATTTAGCAATGTTATAGAATTTTATAGAATATAGTTTTTGTTTAAGAACCTATATTTGTTGATGGCAAATCAAGTGTTCATAGCTCTCGTACTTTGGGCCTGTGATGGGAGAATAGGAATTCCAAAACAAAACAAAAAAAAAAATGTATCACAGTTTCCACAAAAATAATGGGCAGCACAACTGTTTTATAAATTACAGTTTAAAATATATTCACATAAAACAGCTACTTTAAACTGTAATAACATTTCACAATCTTACTGTGTTTACTGTATTAATGATCAAATAAACGCAGCCTTGGTGAGCAGAAAATACCACTTTTTAACATAAAAAACAACCCCAAACTTTTGAATGGTACAGAGATGAATGTGCAACCAAAATATCATTACTTTTATATTTGCTTTGTTAAAATTAATAGTTTGGATGGATACAAATATTGTTCATGTCACAAAGCACAAGATTACTGACTCTAAAAAGTGTTTAGTTTTTTTTTTTTTTTTGCAATACTAATTTTAATCCAGGGCCATTTAGTCATCAACCCTTGTAACATTTAACCCCTAAGGATTTTCAATGTAATAAACCTGTTTAGACTTGGGGGAAAATGCCCATTTCTATTAATATTTTTCTTAAATTATAATGCAGGTATGTAATTTACTTAATGGAACACACAGAAGTGCATGACAGAATTTATTTAGTTATTTATTTAAATTAAATTCCATATTTACTGTGACAGGGTTGAAATAATGTAGCACTTCAGGTTTAGTATTAGTGATAACAAATAATTATTTAGCAATGTTATAGAATTTTATAGAATATAGTTTTTGTTTAAGAACCTATATTTGTTGATGGCAAATCAAGTGTTCATAGCTCTCGTACTTTGGGCCTGTGATGGGAGAATAGGAATTCCAAAACAAAACACAAAACAACACAACACAAGACAAGACAAAAAACAACAATACAACACAAAACAAAACAAAAAACAACAACAAAACACAAAACAAAAATACAAAACAACACAAAACAAAATACAACAACACAACACAAAACAAAAACAACACAAAACAAAACAAAATACAACAACACAACACAACACAAAACAAAACAAAATACAGCAACACAAAAACACAAAACAATTTTAATAAAGTAAAATGTATGCCTTAA
>NW_015661278.1:452248-458995 GCF_001515625.1 Sinocyclocheilus rhinocerous | reverse complement strand
ATTTTCAATGTAATAAACCTGTTTAGACTTGGGGGAAAATGCCCATTTCTATTAATATTTTTCTTAAATTATAATGCAGGTATGTAATTTACTTAATGGAACACACAGAAGTGCATGACAGAATTTATTTAGTTATTTATTTAAATTAAATTCCATATTTACTGTGACAGGGTTGAAATAATGTAGCACTTCAGGTTTAGTATTAGTGATAACAAATAATTATTTAGCAATGTTATAGAATTTTATAGAATATAGTTTTTGTTTAAGAACCTATATTTGTTGATGGCAAATCAAGTGTTCATAGCTCTCGTACTTTGGGCCTGTGATGGGAGAATAGGAATTCCAAAACAAAACACAAAACAACACAACACAAGACAAGACAAAAAACAACAATACAACACAAAACAAAACAAAAAACAACAACAAAACACAAAACAAAAATACAAAACAACACAAAACAAAATACAACAACACAACACAAAACAAAAACAACACAAAACAAAAACACAAAACAACACAACACAAGACAAGACAAAAAACAACACACAAAACAACACAAAACAAAAAAAACAACAACACAACACAAAAACACAAAACAAAACAAAAACAGCAAAAAACAACAACACAACACAAAAATACAAAACAAAACAAAAAACAACATAAAACAAAAAAAAACAACAACACAAAACAAAATACAACAACACAAAACAAAAAAACCAAGACAAAAACAACACAAAACAAAATACAACAACACAACACAAAACAAAAACAACACAAAACAAAACAAAATACAACAACACAACACAACACAAAACAAAACAAAATACAGCAACACAAAAACACAAAACAATTTTAATAAAGTAAAATGTATGACTTAAAGCTTGGTATTAAAACAAATGGCAGTATTTCCTGAGAATGAGCAATATACTTTCTCATTGCTGGCGAAAAGCGTATTTAATGGTGTAAGAAAACAATTTGAGACACAGCCTGCATTTTCTTATCTGTATTAAAAAAAAATAAAGTATTGCGTATCCTTTCAGAATACATCTCTTTCAGAAATGTATTTTTGATGTGCAGCTTTGATATTTGTCTAGGTCATGAAAAAATGAAATATACCAGGGATAACAAGGATCATGACTGGCCTTTGAGGACATTTCTGAGGATATTTAAAGGATATTCCTGCATGTTGCTGCAATCTTATGAAGCTGTCAGTAGATATGGGCACTGGACAGGCTTTTATGGCATCGGTCTTGAACTTTCCAAACCTGTGATCAGTGCTGATTCTCAGAAAAGTGCTGAAGCTGCCTTGAACTTCCACCACGGAAGTCTTCTCTGGAAGAATATTGAATCATTCATATGATTCCTGGAAAACCCTGATAGATGGCTATCGGTCGTTGAAGGCTTGTGAATTAGTGTGAGCGCTGAGCTTCACACTTCTCAGGCTGCGTGGTGTAGAAACATCTGTTTAATGTGTGTGAATCTAGAATTAATCAGTGCTTTAGAGATAGCAAGAGAATAGACAGATAAATCGCACAGAATTTGAAATGGTTTCCGTCAATAATCGTCAAACAGCATCCAGTAAAAGCTTGAGCGTAGGTTTACTGTCATATTCTAGTTTACAGTAAAATCAGGCTGCTGATTTCTGGTTTTGATATCACTGTTGCGTTTTGAGGGTTTGACTGCTGCTGCTCTTGTTCATTATTCTTTATGTATAGATGATTTGGTAGCTCAATGTCTTTTGAGATTAAGTATTAGATTTGAGAATTAAGTTGAGTTAATTGGTCAAGTAAGATGATGCTCAGGAGGCATTTGTTGTATTTGAATTGTTCACAAAAGTTAAACCCAATGCAATATGCAGTGCAATACAGTATAAAATGCACTTTTAGAAATAACATGGACATAACCTTTTTTTTTAGCATCAAAACATTTGTTTAAATTTACATTCATTTAAACTTTTTTTGTTTTGTTTTTGTTTTGTGGTGTTTTGTGGTGTTTTGTGGTGTTTTGTTTTTATTTATTTTTTTTGTTGTTCTATTCTGTTTCTATTTCTGGTTTTGTTTGGTTCAGTCAATTATTTATTTATTTAAATTACCATACTTTGTTTAGTAATATTTCATAATTGTGATGAGTAGTAAATGAGTAGTTTTTATAATTACATTGTGTATCAAGTCCATTCACTTGTCTTGAGTACATAATTATTTATACTGGGATATTGTTTTGTGTATTTTAGGTTCACTTCCTACTTTTTTATTATATTTATTATATTACTACTTGTTATTATATATTATTTAATATTTCATGTTTTAATATTTAGTCTTGTGGTGTGACACATCAATTTTAAATGTATTTTACTAGTCTTGTAATATCTAAATATTTGTATTATAAATATAAATGCATTCTTTCAATAATGTCACAAAAACGGCATAGTTATGCAAGAATAAAATGTTATTTGTAATTGTTTTAGATTGGCTATCATGTTGATTGCTCATGTCGAGTACAGTGTATACTATATAAAATCATACATATACAATATACATTGTCATGTAGAAAAAGACATAAACACGGGTACATGTCTAATTCCGCAATACTGTTTTCTATAAAGTGATAAATAAATGGTTTTTTTGCACTATTTATGTTCTACTTTTTAGGCATAATTGTACATAAATACATTTTCGGCCTTGTTTGTTTATTTATTTATTTAGTTAGTTTTACAATATTTCATTTTAAATCTTTTTTTTAACATTACATTTGTTTAATGCCTTTTTCGTGTTACAAAAATTTCTCATCTTTTGTTAGGGCTGCCCTCGACTGAAGATTTTTCTGGTGGACTAGTAGTCACTCATTTTAAGCATTAGTCGACTATTAGTCGCACTTTTATTAATAAACCATATAAATCATAATAATGAGCCTTTAATTGCCTACATAGCCTAATAAGCGCTCAAGCGCACACAAAAAAAAAGGCTTGCCACACCGCACCGGCAAATATAATAATTATGAATGTGTTAGGGAAAAACAGCAAGTATACTGCATTAACGTTTTAAAGGGGTCATATGATGCTGCTAAAAAGAACATTATTTTGTGTATTTAGTGTAATGAAATGTGTTTATGTGGTTTAAAGTTCAAAAAACACGGCAGAAAGCGCATCCTGTTTGCTTTCATTATTTTACAGAAGCGCAACGTTTCGTTGTTATTTTGAGTGCACACGAATAAACGTAGAGTCTTTACAGATACAAAAGATGCATTACTCTTATCTGTATGACCAAAAATGACGAAGTATTTTAAGAGCTAATGATCGCAGCGGCGCCTCCATCTGTCATGCAGCCCAAGCACGCTAGTGTTCAGCTTCCACACTCCGCACAAACACGTGAACTGCGCACTATTTCTAGGCTAACATTAGATTGAACTGCCATGTAAAGTTGCTACTACATACATATTTCAGATGATAAGCCATATTTGAAGTCGATGAATGTTAGGTGAGCATATGGATGTCCTGCCTGATGTACTATATTACCACATAGACCAGCGGTTAATGATTTGTCCGTCGACTGCGTGATTTCGCCACTTCATGTGGATTTTTTTTTTCTGCGACTAATGAAATTTTGGTCGACTATTAGGGGGCAGCTCTATCTTTTGTATACTTGTATGGACACATTTAATTGCATAATTATTGATTGAAGATTATTTCATGTAATATATATATATATATATATATATCCTATATTTCATTTTGTCAGTTATATTCCTCTTTAATTTTACTTGCTAGTGAATTATGTAATATGAATCTTATCTTCAGGACCTACTGAGCTGCTTTGCAGTTTTTCTGCTGTTGCCCACAGCAACTGCACCAATTACCCAGAATGCTGTGGTGTTCTCTTATCTTCTCAAGATGGCCTAGCTTCTCTCTCAACATGCTGCGATAAGACCTGACCTTTCTCTTTGAATGCCACAAGACTTCTTCTACTTGTTTTATAAGGTTGCACTAAGCCTATACACACACTGGACACAGACATTGAGGTTGTCAGGTCATTTCTGTTTACAGGTGAACATGAGAGATTGTGTCATGAGAAGATGACTGTAACGTAGTTCGTAGTCACGGGAAGAAGGAGGCGGGAACCGGCGAACACTTAAACAAAACCTTAATAATAAAATAAACACAAAATAGCGCGACAGCCCCTCGCGGACGACTGTCGCGCACAAACGAAACCAAAACACAAAATAAAATCCAGGCCTGGCCCTCTCTCGTCCAACACTGTAATCACTCCTCCTTTATCCTTCCGGAGCTCCTCCGTGAGACTCGAGACCGGTGAGTGGGTGCAGGTGTCCCTCATTAGCAATCACTCCACCGGCCTCGCTCCGTTCCCACGGCTCTCGGCCCCGCCCCCACTCGTCACAATGACCTTTACGCATTCGACAAAACCGCCACACCTCAGGGAAAATCTAAGGCAAAAAACAGCCATCCTCACCGATTTCTCTGAGCGTTTAGAAGTGTGCAGCATGTCTGTAGGTTTTCATTTTTCTTGTTCTCATCTCGCTAATGGTTTGTTCTGACTTGAAAGCCAGACAGTTCCTTGATAATCCAGTTTGTTGGTAGATATCATATGTTCATATATATTGCGTTACGATTGGCATCATTTTATGGCCTTGCAACTTCACTTTTAGTTCGATTTATGCAAGAAAACTAGGTGTGTTAAAACTACAGCTGTCATTCATACAAATGAATGAGTCAAAAAAAATGGTTTGAATCAGTTTATTGACTCGCTTGTTGGGTTTTGATGCACTCACTGAACTGCCTTTAATAAAAAAAAATCAAAATAAATAAATAATAAAAAATAACATTAACCAACATATTATTTTTGTTTGGTGTATTTACAGTATGTCAGTTACTGTTTATTATTATTTTTAATATTATTTTATTTGGACCAATTATTGTTGGAATTAAGAACTGATAAAATTCCCTACCTTTACCATCCCTTGTTTTGTTGCTTTGTTTTTTTTTGTGTGTGTGTTTTTATTTGTTTGTTTGCTTTGTTTTGTTTTGTTTTGTTGGTTTTATTTTTTGTTGGTTTGTTTTTGTTTTCTTTCTTTTTTGTTTTGTTGCATTTATTTATTGTTGGTTTGTTTTTGTTTTCTTTCTTTCTTTTTTGTTTTGTTGCTTTTATTTTTTTGTTGGTTTGTTTTTGTTTTCTTTCTTTCTTTTTAGTTTTGTTGCTTTGTGTTTAGTTTCTTTGTTGTGACGCATCACAAAAAAGGTCACAAAAACTGCATGTACAGTTGTTATTAAAGAATAAAATTGCAATTTGTAATTGTTTTAGATTTGATATCATGTAATTTTTTTTACCTAAAAATCTAGAGGGCAGATAATTGCCTCTGAAACACCTCTGCTATCATCAGATGGTAAATGGGGAGCAAACTGAACTACTGCAAAATTTGGCATATTATATCCGGCACAAATTTGCTAATGAGAAAATAATTGGTGTGACACCTGGCACCTTCCCTCTTGCCTGACTTCCTACAGAAATCTGCACTCGCTCGAAGTGTGGGCTGTTGTCATGGTTCTTTTTTCTCTTCTATTGAAACATTCAATTTAAAAATGTGGACTAAGCTAATTTACTTCTTTTGTGTGCATGTCTTGCATGTTTTGATATGCAAGTGAAAATTGACATTTAAAAATATTCAGAATGTAATAATCAGAATAAATTTAAAATAAACATAATAGATTTACTAATAATCAGAATACTTAAAATAAACATTTTATAATTACAATTTAATCATTAAAATGACCAGTTTATAATCATTGAAATAAAAATGGCATAATCAGTATAAATAATAATCAGAATAATAATCAAAAAGCAATAATAACCAGAAAAAAATAATTAATCAATGTAATAATCAGAATACACATTTTATAATGATCCTAATTTAATAATAATCTGAATTTAGTAATAATCAGAAAAAAGCATGTTATATTAATCAGTGTAATAATCAGAATAAACATTGTATAATAACCAGAATGTAAAAATAACTAGAATAAAAATTTAATAATCAGAACAAACATTTCATAAGGGGGAAAATTATAATAATTGTAATAATAATAAGAACATTTCATAATGATTAGAACATATAATCCAAATATAATTATCAGAATAAACAATTTTTCCATCAAGCAACTCATTGAGCACGTTTACATGCACACCAGTAAGCTGATAACTCACAAATATCAGCTTATTAAAATAACCAGTTTTCCCCGTTTACATGCACATCAGTAACCTGACAACGCAAATAAGCTGCGTTTACATGACTTCATTAATAAATCAGGTTATTTCCCTGTAGTGACGTCAAAATATAATAATTTGCGTATCTGACTCCGAGTATTCCATACATTTGTCAGTTGTGATGTTAAATTAAGCTTGCAACATGTCAACTTGCAACATGTCGGGAAACTTACAGCTCATATATTATCCTCTCATGCAGTTATAAACGCAGCATTGTGACTGAACCACTTCTACTTCTGCTGCACGAGATGAGAACACATTTTTATCATTTTCTGAGTCATGAAAAAGTCTGCTTTTGTGATATATATTTCCTTCTTTCTTTACTGCAAGACGTTTGCATGCGCTTAAATCTGCACTAATGATGCGTTCCTGTCACGTATCACACATGCGCACTTCAATAAGCCGACAGAAAGCAGGTTATTGCATTTACATGCCGTGCGAAATCGGAGTAAGAGGCAAAAAACTACCTGTTGCG
>NW_015661278.1:442039-452195 GCF_001515625.1 Sinocyclocheilus rhinocerous | reverse complement strand
AAAATCATATCACCGTTATTGAAAAAAATTATATCGCGATACATATTGATATTGAATTATTGTCCAGCCCTAGCTTAAATCTGCACTAACGATGCGTTCCTGTCACGTATCACACATGCGCACTTCAATAAGCCGACGGAAAGCGGGTTATTGCGTTTACATATCGTGCGAAATCGGAGTAAGAGGCAAAAAACTACCTGTTGCGACCGGTTTATGCTTATGCTGTTTATGACCTTACTCCGATAAAAGAAAATGGGTTACCGCGGTTACATGACCAAGTGCGTTTTTGGCTTATTAAGCATAATCGGCTTAAGAACGTGCATGTAAACGCGCTCATTAACTCCGGCTAGCGAGTTGGCACGTTAATATACAGTATATTGCAGTCCCAGACATGTATTTAATTCTTTGAATATGGCTTCTCCAGGCCAGGTTTAGAGCCTCTCTGTTATATATATTATAATATTTTACTATAATATTGGTTAGGGAGCTTCAGTTATAGCTAACACTAAATTAATCGATGCTCTTACACTCTTGCATTTGTAGCAGTAAAACATGTCCAGTTTTCCATGTGTGAATGATATTGGACTAGTATAATAAAGTATTTCAGTTATTCCATTTTCCATTTTGATCGTGATTCGTCGGCCAGACACTATCAATTTAACAGCAGTGTAATGGAGTGACCATTAAGCGCGTGTTTGAATAGGAAATGGGAAATGCATGTTTGATCTTGTGTATAACAGTGCCAGGTTTGGCACAGCCCAGTCTTGATGCTCTCAATATGAGCCTTTACTGTGAGGTCAGGTCTCTCAGCAACTGGGATCCTTAATTCATGTCCAATGAGCTCTTCACATCTCCTGTCATCTCCTCCAGATGGCCTGTGATTCTTCACAGTAACCAAAGAGCTTTGTTGGACCTCTGCTACGCTCCTTGTGTGTGGATGATCCAGCCATCCTATAGCTTTTAGTGTAGATTGAAGAAACCACATTGAGCCACACCAACAAACAAACCCGTTCCACACCTATACGACTTACTTTCTTCAGTGGAAAACAAGACTAGATATAATGAAAAATGCCCATACTATGAAAGTCAATGGACTCCAATGTTTGACCTCCTGAGAGGCTTAAAGTTGTTCTCCAGCTCTGCTCATCATCTTGGAGTTAAAAAAACTAAGAAAATTATGGTCGATGGTGACATTTCTATCTCGTTCACAGAAAATAATTGCACTAATGAGCTCCTCATTGTATCCTGTCCTTTAGAGGTCACTTAAAATCATTCTCTTGAGGTCATAAAACATCCCAGGGTACTTAACTTAGAGTAAGGGGTGTTACCTTGGTTTCGACCTTGGTATTTGGGATAAATGTCCCCCAAAGGTCCATTAAGACCCTTCTTAATAATCTCTTCAATGTGAATTACTTCTCTGAGATCATCTTCTGTCCACCCCCATATAGCATAATGGTGATGGACCACTGCAGTATCGTTCAAAGGAGGAGGTCAGTGGAAGTTCTTCAACAAGGGCTAAACTGCTACCATTTTCTAAAAGTTTTGTGGTTGTACCATAGTACCGTTATAAGATAAGATGATAAAACCCATGGTCAATATTGATGTTTTTGGTGTCAAGTCTAGCACTGGCAATTCATTTTCTTCAGAAAATATGGTTTACGGGTAAGAATTAGTTTTTTTGCATTGAAAAAACATGAGATGCTTGCTTTGAAATGGAAAAAAGTAAGCTCTCGAGAAGCATTTATATATATATATATAACAGTTAAAGGGGTCATAGGATGCCCATTTTCCACAAGTTGATATGATTCTTTAGGGTCTTAATAAAAAGTCTGTAACATAGTTTGGTTAAAATCTCTCAATGGTAGTGTAAAAACACCTTTTTTTACGGAGTAAATGACAACTGCTATGTTCATTATTGCATCCAACAACAGAACACCTCAATCGCTTAGGAGTCATTCTTGTCTACATCTGCTCCGGTGGTGAAACAATGACGGACTGATGACAGCTCACTCAGGACGGGTCTGAGGTAATACGCCAGTCCAGTCTGTTCTAAAATGCTACTGTCAATCAAACTATCGTGGGAGGGGCCTGTTTTTGTGACATCACACAGACAGGCATCTGAGATCGCCTCAATTTGAGAAAGGGGTAAAGATTTTAGTAGATTAACAAAAAACCACTGGGTGTATTGTTATCATTATAGGGTGGTTGTGTACACACACTGCCAACACATATTTCAGTTAAAACAACTTGTAAAAGTGCATGTAGCATTATATGACCCTTTTAAGTTTAACGCTTTGCCGTTGACATGTTTTGGCTTTGTTAGTGTCCGTTTTGTGTGCACAATGTGGATAAGCTAAGCTACAACAGGTTAACATGTCAGCAGTGTGGAACTTCATCATGACCAAAAATTATGCTAGTAGCAATATGTAAAATCTGTTTGGCTGAAATATCGCGAGGCGTCTCGTTAGTAAAGAATTGTACCACTTGTGAACACGACACCCTAAACAGTAGACCAAGTTCAATTACCAGTTACTGAAATGTAATTATCGATACTTTATTTAGTTTTTTTGTTTCGGTTAAAAAAAAAAAATCTTTGAGCAATATCATTAGTAAATATTCATTTAAATATTGATGCATTATTGTGCTGAAGAATAATTCTGAATTGTTGATATCTGATTTTAACATACTTCTTCAAAAAAAGAAAAAAAAAAAGTTAGCCTAACCATTATTTTCTGCATTTTCATAACTAAAAGCAACAAATGTAATAACTCTTTATTAAAAATAAAAACAATATGTCATGAACATTGTGTCATGTATAGAAGCCCGTTTCTGCCATGGGATAAATAAAAAAAAAGGTAATTGCGTAATTTGGCCTTTTTTTTTTTTTTTTTTTTTGTAAATGCGAGATATAAACTTCGAATTCTGACTTTGCATCTCATAATTCTGTTTGTTTTCATCCACGAAAAAAAAAATGTATTGTGACTTTCTCACAATTCTGACTTTTCTTCTTAGATTTGTCTGTCTAGTGCGTGTTCACATATTGTAGAAATGCAATGCATAAGGAGCACAGTGGAATGCAAAAATGTACTGAATGATTAGCATGTTTATATACCATTGTACTTGCATGTTAGCGCAGTTTACTTCAAAGATCATCATTATATCACTGATATGTTTTCAGAACCCCATGGTACTAGCATGGTATTAAATCCCCAAAAAACGGTATTTGGTACTTTTATTTATTTATTTTTTTTGTTAGCGTAATGTACTACGCCATTAATCAAGCTACACATATAACTGATGCTAATATTCAGCCTGAAAATAAAACGCATGACAGATAAAAGGCATTAGCATTATTAGCATAATTTCATATAGTAATGCCTTTGCGACTGTGTTTGTTTTGACATTCTCGCGTTGAGCACACATTCGTTAGTGGCTCATTCATATGCGGGGCTTGATGAAGTGGAGCCAAAAGTGTGTCATTTTGCCACTTTTTAATTAGCCCATTTCTCCTTTAGCCCACTGACAAAAGCGAAGAGAGAGGCGAAAGCGAAAGAGAGGACAAAGCAAAGCAGCATTAACGCTGGCGTCACCCTCCATTAACTGAAGTGTCAGACATGTTCTTCTCTGCAGCTGGTGCTACAGTAAAAACAAAGCCAAAAAGGTTTTCCTTAGACGACGCTAGTGCTTTAGTTAGTTACTTAGCATATTTGTTATTTGAGAAGATAATGAAACTAATGGCTATATTGATTTTCATTAAACAAAGTTTGATAGACTGTATAGAATGTGATTGTATGTCAGAATTAGCGATGCGACAAATGAAAAAATTAGTCTGAAAGCTAATTAATTGAGTTGCTATATTATATAATCTTTGTTTAACAATGTTTGATAGACTGTACAGAATGTGATGTGAACATCAGGAATAGTGATGCAATGAAATTACGTCAAATGAAAAAAAAAAGCATCCGAAAGCTAATGAAACGAATGGTTATATTAACCTTCATTTAACAAAGAAACACTGTACAGAATGTGATGCGTATCTCAGAATTAGTGATGCAACGAAATTACGATAAACAAAATAGGAAATTTGTTCGTAATGGCAAAAAAACAAACAAAAAACAGTTTTCTACAATATTAGCTACAACTGTTCATTGTCAAACATGTCAGCGGTGTGGACGCATTTCACTGTGACCAAAAATTATGCTAGAGTAGCATGATGTAACATTTATTTTTGGTTTCGGTTTATGGTTAAATTAAATTTTTGGTTAAGGTTAAAAGTAAATAAATAAATTAGTGCATCACCAGTCAGGATTCAATCATGATACATCACAATGTCATTTTTGATTGTGATTTAAATGGTTTACAAATATTTATACTAGTGCTGTCAAACGATTAATCGCGATTAATCGCATCCAAAATAAAAGTTTTTGTTTACATAATGTATATATGTGTGTGTGTGTACTGTGTATATTTATTATGTATATATAAAAGCACACAAATACAGTATATATTTCGAAAATATTTACATGTAATTACATGTGTATATTTATATTCATATCATTTATATTATATATAAATATATTTATTATATAAACATCATATTTTTCTTATATATACATGCATGTGTTTGTATTTATATATACATACATAATAAATACACACAGTATACACACATATATTATGTAAACAAAAACTATAAACATCATATTTTTCTTATATATACATGCATGTGTTTGTATTTATATATACATACTGAATATACACAGTACACACACATATATTATGTAAACAAAAACTTTTATTTTGGATGCGATTAATCGCGATTAATCGTTTGACAGCACTAAATAAACAATCGCCCACCTGAAATGTTGACACAGTATTGTGGGGAATGAGAATCTGGATTAACCAATATATGTACTGTACTTCGTCATACGTTAGCCATTGCTAAGTTAGCTTAACAGCTAGCCACTGAGTTTCTGCCTTCACATTGGTTGCTATTAGCTAGTAAATATAATGTCATTGAGGATTTAAAAAAAGACTGAAACACAGAGGTCTGGGTTAGCAGTTAGCGAATATGCTACTATACAGTTAGCTATGACTTTTGTTTAGGCAAACAGTGTTTCTATCATCAATTCTTGTTCTCTTCCAATTTACTGTTAAATGCCAAAAATAATATTTAAACCACTTGGTAAAATCAGTTGGAAACTTTTACTAGCCATTTTGCTAACTTTTGCTAATTCATTTGCAAATTCAGGCTTTAAACAGCATGAGGGTGAGTAACATTTTTTTTGGGTGAACATCTCTTTAAGCTCAATTGTAAAGGTTCTCTTGGAGAACTGCGGAGTTTGACTGGCGTAAAACAACAGTGAGGCGCAGTGTCAGTGTGATGCATTCATTCTGATAACGCATACATACGCCACCCCGATCTCTTGAGGAAGAAAAAATCAATTTAGATAATTTCCTTCCATTATTGTTGGCTAAAAGGCATCAGATACAGCCTGCAGTGCTGTACTAATTAGATTATGACACAGTGTAATTGGCTTTAGCGGCTTTAGGGGAAGGAATGGACTGTGAGGAGGAGGGGAACATTTCACCCTCAATGTCTTTTCAACACCCCGAGCAGGACGTGCTGATAACCTCCTTATTGTTCTGCCTGTCTAAGGAACACACTAACAGAAAGTACAGTGATATTTCTTTTACTTAGTCTCATCGTGAAACCACTTTTTGGCATGCTATCAAGGTAATACTATCTTTTTTGGACTTGTACAGGAGGAATGCCATGCTTTTTGGACATATGTCATGGTAAAATCTTTTTTGGACATGTACTATAGTAATGCTTTAGATTTACTATAGTACTATACTATAGCTTTAGCATGATAAAACAATGTTTTTAGACATTGTACCATGGTAAATCCATGTGTTTTGAACATGCACAGTGATTATACCATGTTTTTTGTTTTTGTTTTTTTGATTTACCATGGTAATACATTGTTTTTTGGATATGGTACCATGGTAAACCCATGCTTTTTGAACATGTACAGTGATTATACTTTTATTTTATTTATTTATTTATTTTTTGATTTACCTTGATAATACACTGTTTTTAGATATAGTGCCATGGTAAATCGCTGTATTTTGAACAAGTACAGTGATTATACCATGTATTCTGGATTGGCCATGATAATACAATGTTTTAAGATATAGTGCCATGTTAAATATTCTTTTTGAACATATACAGTGATTATACCATGTTTTTTTTTGGATGAACGATAATAATAGTGTTTTTTTTATTTTATTATTACTATATTTTTTGTTTTTGTATTAGTACCATGGTAAATCCATGCATTCTGAACACATACAGTGACTATACCATGTTTAGTTTTTTTTGTGTACCATAATAATACAATGATATTTTATATGGTACCATGGTAAATCCATGTTTTTTGAACTTATACTGTACAGTCATGTTTTTTTTCCAACATTTATTTATTTATTTATTGAGATGTGGTACTATGGTAATACCTTGTTTTTTGGACTTATATCATGTAAATACCATGTTTACGAGTATGGTAATTATTCGGTACCTTTGCATTATTTTGTGCTGCTTTCATATGAATTCCTATTTTGAATGGATCTTTTTGGCAAAAAGCATAATGGCTTAAATTGTTACTCTGTAATCGAGTTGAAGGCAGTTAATTGCAAAATAATTGGTCAACTACAACTACGTTTATAACCTCAGCTCCAGAAATTAAAATTAAATAGATAGTTATTAGATATGATGCCAGCAGCCTGCTGAGCGACGTCTGACTTCACTTTATTTCAGAACATGAGTCACAACAACAAAGTCAGTCCTAATATTCCCGCTTTCAGAAGATCGTTTACATTAATTCCTCAAAAGCCAGCACATAATTCAGAGCAGCTTTAGATCTTAAAACAATCCCATCAGTTTGACGGCGCAGAGCTCAGAAGTTCTGCTGGGCTCGACGGACTCATCTGAAAACCTTTTAATGTTGATGGTTTTAGTCTAATCCTTGACTCGCATATCACGCATATCAAGACGTTGAACATTGTGACAGTGTTCAGCTTTGCATCGCTAACAAGCCTGCCATCCAAATAGCCTTTTTTTTCCTTTTTTTTTATTTTTTTATAAAATATGACTCCTTATTAAAATAAATTGATTATTTACACTATTTTTATGACAACCAGCTTACTCTTTTGCTGTATTACGTTCTGAAGCCTCTGGCAGCAATAGCTGTGAGCGTTTAGTTGGGGGTTTGGGCCGTGGCACTCGGTTCACGTCATGTTTCTCGACTGCAGCAGTTGTTAATTCTTACCGTGTTTGACGCAGTTTTCAGGATTGATCTGTACTGTAGTGACAATTCATCAGCATTGATTCGTGCTGCTGTCGCAAACACTCGTCTTCAGTGCTGGATGATTGTGCGACTTGAGACATCTGCAGCCACATCGACCCTTCCTATACACACCCTGCTACACATTCAACCTCAACCTCACGCTCTGTCTCTGGATTTTAACATCTTAATTTGCTATTCATTATTAAAACAACAGATATAATCATGGAATGACACCTAATTTGTATTATAAAATTTAATTATACATTGTACATGTATATATAAAATGTTTGATATATATATAAAATTTAATGTACAATACACTCTCAGAAAAAAAGGTACAAAAGCTGTCACTGGGGCGGTACCTTTTCAAAAAGTACACTTTTGTACCTTTTAGGTACTAATATGAACTCTTTAGGTACAAAGGTGTGCCTTACCGCCCCAGTGGCAGCTATAGAAATACCTCTTGATATGTCACATGATCCTTCTGAAATCATTCTAATATGCTGATTTAGTGCTCGGTTACTAATAATGGTTCATATTATCAATGTTGAAAACTATATAATGTTTTTGTGGAAACCATTACAGCGTTTAGGACTCTGATAAATAGACAGTTCAAAAGAACAGCATTTATTTTAATCAGAAAATTTTTGTAACATTAGAAATGTTTTACTATTACTTTTGATTAATGTAGCATGCCATTGCTGAGTAAATATTATTTGTTTATTTATTTATTTATTTATTTTATTCTTACTTAGCCAATCTTTTGATTGGTGGTGTATCACGTTTGCCACAAAAATATTAAATAGAAAAAACAGTTTTCAACATTGATAATAATCAGAAATGTTTTATGAGCAGCAAATCAGCATATTAGAATGATTTCTGAAGGATCGTGTGACACTGAAGACTGGAGTAATGGTGCTGAATATTCAGCTTTGATCACAGAAATAAATTATATTTTAAAATGTATTACAATAGAATATAGGTATTTTAAATTGTCATAATATTTCACAATATTGCTTTTTTTACTGTATTTTTTTTTTAACAAATAATAGCATTCTTTTTAAGCTCAAAATACTTTTAAAAACAACTAACTTTAAATAAGACTTTAGACTTTTTTCTTCCAAACATCTGTCTGGTAGGATAAATCAGAAAAAAAAAAAAAATATATATATATATATATGGGGAAAAAAGAAATATAAAATATGTTCTGAAAAGAAGAAAAAAAATCATGTTTTTAGAATGAGAAAAAATGGTTGCTATGGCAACCGTAGGCTATTGCTGTTGAGCCTCTAACGGTCTCAAACTGACAAGTATTGAGTCAGACATCAAAGCTTTGACATGAGCAGTGCTGTAACTTCAGCCGTCATATTAGGTGTGCGCACCGACTCAGGATTCCTTCAACATGGTTTGCCTATTCACCTTATTTCACTTTATTTTACATTAGTGGTACTCAAAATCATGCAGAAGTGTTGCAGTGAAAGCAAGTCATGCATTGCAATGTGAAAAAAAAAACTAGATCAGTGCCATTTGAATCTATGATGTTGTCTACACTACAAGTGTAACAGTGTGGACAGCTTCATTGATCATAATGATGGCAGTGATGATCTAGTTTTGCCACTCGCTTCCAGTGTTTTTACCAGGCAAAAAAAATATTTTATATATTTCCGGTCCTTGATTCTGATTGGTTGAGCCGCGTTTGAAGCTGTTGTAAATTACTCTACAAACATACACCTTTGTTTGCATCTGTGTGTTGCTTGGCAACCACTTTATTGCAACCACAACTTTCTGAGGAACTACATTGTTTTAATGTTTTTATTAATATCATTACACTTTATTTGCTCTGTTTTATTTTGTGAAACCTTACTACGTATGTGGAATAACCGTTTTATAAAAGCAATAAGCCCCGTGAAGCCGTGGGTTACAGTGAATTTATAACAGCTAAGGGGGTTTTAGGCACTCGTAACAAAGCCCCTTAGCTGTTATAAATTCACTGTAAACCATGGCTTCTTGGGGCTTATTGCTTTATTAGATTGTGTAAAATATATGTTTAGAAATAAATATTATTTTCTGTGTGCCTATGTTGTAAATGTAACATCTGCTTATTTATTCTGCTGATTAATTATATTGGCACCATATTGTTCATTCATTCATTCATTTAATTATTCATCCAATTATTTACTCATTTATGCTATTATTTACCAGAAGTTATGTGATATTTAAAGTTATGAAGAGTGGTATTTTGAACCATTGATATCAAGTTGCAGTTCTTTACAGTGCGACACTGAAAATTAAAATAAAAGATTCAAAATTTAGAAAATTGACAGATAAATATTGGTATTTTACTGTTGTACTATAATTTCTATACTCTATTTTTTATTTTGCAGTTACAGTATTTTACAATTATTATTATTGTTATTATCTCATAGTCATATTGAAGGGGTCAAAACAGTGAGAATGTGGCAGTGTGTTATTTTAGTATCATTGAGATACCATTAGAGTTTTTATTAATATTTTAAATTAGTTCTTATTGTGTTGTCAGTTTTCATTTGAATTTTAGTTAAAGTTTAGTAATTTTGTTGTGTGCTTTTGTCATTTTTAGTAGTTTTTCTTATATGCCTAATATGTTTAAATATATATTTTTAGTTTTAGTTCATCAAGTTCATCGAAATTAAAATGAGCAATGTTGCTCATTTAAAAAAATCATTAGGATATTAAGTAAAGATTAATATCCTAGTTTTAGTAGATTAATATCTCCTAGTAGGTTAATATAAGATTAATGATCTTTACTTAATATCCTAATGATTTTT
>NW_015661278.1:427445-441960 GCF_001515625.1 Sinocyclocheilus rhinocerous | reverse complement strand
ATTTGGACAACTTTAAAGGCGATTTTCTCAATATTTTGATTTTTTTTGCACCCTCAGATTCCAGATTTTCAAATAGTTGTATCTCGGCCAAATGTTGTCCTATCATAACAATTTATTTATTCAGCTTTGAGATGATGTATAAATCTCAATTTCGAAAAATTGACCCTTCTGACTGGTTTTGTGGGCCAGGGTCACATATGGCCTATTGAAAACTCAAGTAAAAGAGATCATAATATATACCGCAGAAAAACACATTACTGCAATATTGTTTTTCTAATACTGTGCAGCCCTAGTTAGGACTGAGTGTTAGACTAAGCAAACAGCTTGTAAGCTGCACTTTTTGTTGCTGTGGTTTTTGTTTAATTTGTTTTCAGGTATCAAAGTCTGGCCTTCCATATCTATGCAAAAGTCGTTAATGACTTGTGCATGTAAATATTGAGAAAAGACAAACTGCGAGTATGCTTTTCTTTATTGAAGACATTTTTTTTCCACCTCGCCTTATCTTAAGTCTCGAGTCAGTGCCATGCTGTCTGTCATTCCCACAATGCATCATTACAGATCACATTCACAGTCAGAATACCATCTTAGCATTTCAGGAAGAGGGAGGGATTCATATTTTGTCATTTAGTATACATCATCTCATTCATTATTGCTTTACACAGGAAATAAAGAAAGATAGACGTGGCATTTTCAAACATAATTTCCCAACCAGAAGTTGTAAACATCATTGTCTTTCATTGAATTATCAGCATTGCTTTCTTTCCCTCGCTGATACACAGTGCGTGGGTGGAGTTTTTAGGAAACATCTTGTGAATTTCTGTTTTGTAAGAAGAAATATTATTGTGAGACTTGTGCGTCCTGAAGTTGTATGGCTTCTTGCAGTGAAAAGGAGGTTACGGCTCGAGATGTGTTTGTCATCTTATCCGCAGAGATCATTGTGGAGATGCTCGAGTGGTCCATATGTCAGGGGCAAGAGGCTGCTGTGTGACCGCTGGTCTGGATTGACACATCTTAAGAGAAGAAAAGAAAGCAGAGAGAATCCGAATGGAGAGTGTAACACAGACAGAAGCAATCTATTCAGGACTTTCTCAATATTGTGCCTCTGACATTTGATACGTCCTACAGAAAGCCTGAAGATGGGATCTTTCTTTGCGGATTTGTGCGATTACTAAAACAATAGTTCACCTAAAAATGAAAACGTCATGAAAAAGAAAGCCAAATCCATCAAGCTTTGTTGAACACAAAAGAGAACTGTAGAAGCATGTTCATGCTCCTGTTTTCCAATGAATGTAAATGGGGATGAACACTGTCGCGTTCAAAATATGAGAAAATAAATATGACTAAAGAACATTAAAAGCCCGTTCACACCAAGGACGATAACTATAAAGATAATGATAAAGATATAGTTCTAAAAATCGTTCTCAATATTAAACGGACGCTAATATCGTTATCTTTATAGTTATCGTTCTTGGTGTGAATTTTTAAAAGTAAAAACAGTAAAAATAGTTTGCTTACCAAAATGGTAAAAACTGTAAAACCTGTTATTCATATTTTATGTGTAATTGCACAGAAAAATCTTGTAAAATGTAGTTTTTGGAAGTAAAAAGTATAAATTACTATATAATTTACAATTAAGAAATATATCGTGATATCAATTTTGGCCGTATCGTCCAGCCCTAGTTTAAATCTATATATGTAATGCAATGTACCTTTACAGTAAATTGTTAAAATTGTGGTTAAATTGTTTTTTTGTTTTTTTTTAAGTAAAAATATGTCTCCCTATAACATAATAAAGAAGTACAAATTATATATTTGTTTAAAAGTTTTAAAATGTTAAAAGCTTTTTTTTTTCACAGTGTACAGTATAGTGAATAGTGGTTTAAATTTTATCATATAGTTTTTTTTGTTTTGTTTTTTTTTGTCCGAAAAGTTCTCAATCATCCATCTACATTCACTTTCATTGAATGGAAAAGAGCAGCTCAGACTTTCTACAAAACAACTTCCTCCGTGTTCCACAGATCCAACGCAAATCCTTTATTGCATATTCCTTTAAAGTTCATCTCATTCGCCTCATTTATCACACTGGCATCTGTCTTACCAAGGACATTTCAACACAAAGCTTCACATCCCCGTCGCTTCGTCATGCATTTGCATGTGTGTATTTACACCCATCTGACCGGCTCTGGCAGGAACGACGGAGCCTTTCTCGCTCGTCTGAAATAAGATGACCATCCCTTGAGGTGTGATGGCCAGTGTCCCTGTAAGCTTTTGCTTTCAATATGTAAAAATAAAATAAAGGGTTTTCACAGTGAAACCATAGAAGGACAAGTTTGGATCCCCAAAGAACCTTTCAGTGAACAGTTCTTAAAAGAACCATTCTTTTTCAGTGTAAAGAACATTTGAAAAATCTATAAAGATAAATAACTTTTTTTTTTTTTTTTGGGAATGGAAAGGTTCCATAAAGCTTCTCCATGGAACCATCAATGCCAATAAAGAACCTTTATTTTTAAGAATGTACCATTCCAGCCTATACTCGTATTCAACATCAAAGAGCAAGACTGAGCCAGTGATAAAATTATGGCCATTTATATCCTTGATATACCAAATATGATAACAGCACATCACAAAAGAGTCATGAAATAGAGGTGACAGATGGATTTGAAGCATTAGTTATGGATATTTTATGGAAAAATGTTGAGGTAGAGCAGCAGGCAGGGCCTTTACCAGAGAGAAAATGGGTGAATACATTCCCCTGGAATCCAAACCCTTTATTTGGCACGTCAGTTTTCACTCACTGTTCAATTCTGAACCTCGAATCACTCAACTCGCAGTTTACGGGCCTGTCAAAGCTGCAAGAACACGTGTCACCTTCTCACAAGCTCTGCGTGACTCATGGGCGCAAGCAGTCATGGAAGTACAGAATATTAGCTTCCCAGTAGTGCTTAAAAATAAGAGATCTCGACGCTGTGGGGTGTTATTAGACGGTTATGGTGATAAGAAACGAGTGTTTTTGTAATCGATTCCATGCTCTGTGAGACTCCACACCACAGGTGGTTGACGTTCCCCATCAGTAAATACTGGTTTAGTGCAGCCGTTATAGAAAGCTGCCAAATGGAGCTCTCGATTTGCAGAATTGCTCCCTAGTCGAAGCGTTTGCAGAGTGAAATGTGTTTTAATGTTATTTAAGTTATCATCAAGCCATTTCATGTAGTTTGAGTTTTCCTTGGTTTTAAAAGTTTGGGGTCAGTAAGAAGTTATTTATTTTTTTTAATTCATATTTTTATTCAGCAAGGACTCAATTCAAATCAAAATTGTCAGTAAAGACATTTATAATATTGCAAAAATAAATAAATATCTATTTCAAATATGTGCTGTTTTTTGAACTTTGCAGGGAAAAAAGCAAGATTTCCACAAAAATATGAAGCAGCAACAGTGTTTCAGCATTGATAATAATAATAATAATAAATGTTTTCTTGAGCAGCAAAGCAACATATTAGAATAATTTCTGTAGTATCATGTGAAATTCAGCTTTGGATCACAGAAATAAATTACATTGTGCAATATATTCACATAGAAACAGTAATTTTAAATTGTAATAGTATTTCACAGTGTTACTGTTTTCAGTGTATTTCCTATCGAATAAATGCAGCATTGGTTTGAATTTTCTGTATAATATTCCAGGTTTTTGACGTGTAATTTGAAGGGTTTTAAAAAAAAGTGTTGGTTTTGCATGTTAGATTTAACATGTGCTTTTTTTGAACTGGGCAGGTGTTTTCATAATACTATGAACTCAAAAGCTTATTGAAATTTAGTTGTTGCACTGTTTTCCCCCCCCTGAATCCTCTGCATTTCACGTGTTCATCTGTGCCATGTTTATTCTGCAGTCTTTCTTTCTCACCCTTTCTCTGTGAAACTGAACTGTAACTAGGGATGCTCCGATCGATCGGCTGGAGATCGGTATCGGCCGATAATCACATTTTATGACTCGATCGGTACTCACTTCAATTGGCCGATCTCACGAACCGATCGCAATTTGATGACGTCAACGCGTGAGGACGTACATAATGCGTGGGGACAAATAATTTGGCGCTGCAGTCATGTCATCGCTGGTGTGGAAATGCTATGACGTTTCGAGAAACAATGAAAAATTTGCTATTTGTCGTGTATGTTTTGCATGATGATATGATGGATGGTTCATTTTTAACAGCAGATGCAGTGACATTAGAGCTGACGTTAGAGCCTCACTGCACACGTCTGTGGCGCGTTATGGCTCCACGGGAACCGGAGCTGATCGCGGCCGCTCTAGTCAGTGCTTGTGTTTATAACGGCCAGCCGCGGCACGTTTCTGAAGCGCCTCTCCACGCTGCTTGGCTAAAAATAGTCTTTTGCGAGTTGTCACAGCGTTGAGGACGGAACAAAACCTCGTCGGAGCCGTAAGGGATAATAGTAACATAGTAAGCTGATCGTGGGCTGCTTTTAAATGAACATTTAATGTGGATATACGAAAAGCAAAATAAGTTTGCTGCATAAATCAGATGGACTTACTGAAAATGCAAATTCATTCTCTGCCAGCAGGAGGTGCTTTAAAGCGGGAGAAACAGAATTTTCCCCAGTGATGGCTGTACACAAAGCAGCGCTGAGCTCACAAACGCTGCTTTATAGAACATGCAAGATGAAATGAAAATGACATTGAAAATTTTCTAAAGAGAGTCTTCCTTCAGAAATACAGTGATATAAAAACACCCGCGCCTCGTATTGATTTTTAATTGTGCAGTACGTGCTCATGTTTATTCAACGAAGCCTTTTGGAAAATCGGTCAGTTTTGATATTGTGGCGAGCGCCACAAATAAATAAATGTATTAGAAACACATCCCACTGCACAACCACCTGAGCCCAACTTCAGTCTACTCATCACCTTAACTTTAACTGCGTTTGTAGCCGGTGCCATAGCCAGACTGATAAACAAACACAGACCGGAAGTTAACTTCGGGCCAGGCGCGTGCGCCCGATGAAACCGTCTATATAAAGCTTGAAGCATCAGAATCGGCATTGGTATCGGCTGATCACCATAACAAGAAATCGGTACTCAGTATCGGCTGCAAAAATCCTTCTGTATGCATCCCTAACTGTAGCATACACAGCTTCTGAGGTGTTTCTCTGTTTATAACTTGGTGGCACTAAGTTCTCTTGTTGTGAACCGAATCCTCAGCCTGCAGTTTATCAGGAAGGTTTTTTCCAAACTACTGTTGTGCTGTTTGGCTACAGCGCTGCTCCATGAATCTTTGCAGCATCATTCATCAGGTGTTTACAATATTTTGTCTCTCATGAGATTTATTTTCCATTGTGATATCGGTACTAATATGGTGAAATTCTTTGAACATGATGTTTAATTGGTTGTCTGCTCTGTACAGCTCTAATAGCAGTAAGTCATCGTAAGCCTGCCCTGGACGGCTTCATCAAATACCAGCGGAGCGGCTAACTGCCGGCTCAGAGCGCTCATTAACAATGCCTGCTAATTAACTTAAGCGGACTCCAGGCTCAGAGTTCATGTCTAAACATCCTGTTAGGTTCAGAGAGTGAAAAAGGATACGCTCGCACACACATCTCACAGGGGAAGTCCTTAATTATAGCACTGTCGATACCCAGACCTAAAACCAGTTCAGATGCTTACGAAGAAAATGAATGAGAAAAATACTACAAAAACTGGCCTTTCTCTGTTTTGCTGTTCTTGCAGTTTTTATTGCCGATACCAAATTCTTGTGCAGTTTTCCGTGAGAACCATAATGGTTAATTTCATTGTATGTGTATGTTTCAATAGTAATGTGCATTTGAGAAGGCTGACCTGCAAGGGTTGGTGTTACTTTGACCTGGTCCCTGACGCCCAGTACTTTCCACTTTCTCCAGTGTGGTTTGATTTCCACTTTGAATGAATCTAGGCCAATGCCGTATTTCCGTCTTATTGAAATCTGAAATTAATTTTTTATGTTTTTTTTAAAATTATTATTGAAATATTTTTTTTAAATGTTAGTTTGATTCCAATGTATGTTTTTATATAGATCTGTTTTTATTTTTACATATTTGAAATACATTTTCTGAGCTTTATAAACTACCAACATGACCTAGTCGCAAACTTTGTAGTGCAATTTGCCATCCCTTGATTTTATTTTTAGCTTTGTGGTGAATAGGTTTCAGATTGTTGGACTTTTTTAAATGCTGATATCAGAGGGACGTCCTAAATTGTTAATGAAGGCTGCCTGACCATTACTCTAAAGCTTTCTTTCTTTCTTTCTTGACCTTGGGAGTCAAGCAAGATTTTCAGTAAATAACAGCTTAAATTTCAGGCTATTTTATGATTTTAAAACACATGTTGGGTGGACCAATTTTAAGATATTTATGGTGCTCCCCCACCCTTTTTGGGTGGGGGGACTTTTGTCGTATGCCAAAGAGCAGCATAAACATTCTGCTAAACATCTCCTTTTTTTTGTTCCATAGAAAAAATATGACTAAATTGCCTGTACTGTATAGAAATGTTGCTTTAACTCATTTGAAAGTATGTTGTTTTTGTAAAGTTATGGCCACATTTACCATTGTTTACCATTGCACATTTTCACAGGCCAAATCCAGTCATTTCAATAGGAATCCATGTGAATGGGAATATCATGAATGCAAAAGATTTCTCCATGCAGATTTCACTACGAGATTAATTCACAACATAGTATTTGCTGCATTGACCAACAGAGAGCTGTTTGATTTGAAAGTGATGCCTGTGTGAGCTGTGCTTTTGTACCATTTGTCCTAGACATTTAACAAAAATGTCACTAATGTAACCACATCTTTACTGCGCAACCAACAGAAAATAGGATGCACAATGAAACAGCACTGTGAGGTGGCTCTGATTCATGTATTATATATTTGATGCATATTTTATGATTGGGGTTTAATTGGTATTTTAATGTTTTAGAACTTTTTTAAATCCTGTGTAATATGCTAACAGAACAGTAATAATAAAAAGAAAGAAAAAAAAAAACACAAACCACACTGCAACAAAACTGCTTGTTTTCTTAAGGTGGAATTAATCACAGCTTTCATTTCACCCGCGCAGTTCCCAGAATGAAAGAACAACCACAGTGAAGGATTCATCTCAGATGTAGATTACAGCTAAATCTGTCCAGACAGTATTTGTAGGAGGCAAATCTCAGCTCTTTATTTGTCTGGCGTGGTTCATCAGAACTGTAAATATTCTTGATTTATGAGCGCTCTAAATTAGTTTGATGGTAATGGAAGGACTGTTGTGGGGCTGTGATGAAATACCAGGGCCAGAACTGCAGGAAATGAAAGATGCTGTAAAGGAGGGTGATTTATCTGTCAATCTTCTCAGGGATCTACTATCTAGACCTAAACCAAATAAATAATTTTCTGAATTAGTATATTATTATTATTATTTTTCTATAAAAACGTATTTGCATGGCAGAATGCAAATGCTTTTTCTTTTTTGATTATATGGTTTGCCATTCGTCATAATTGCTAAGGTTACACCTCAGACACACTGTCGTTAAATAAGCTATTTCATTCTCTCAAATGCATTTTTTAGTTATGCTTCCAGTTCCGCTTAAAGCATTCAGGAATAGAGTCAAGCTAATCAATTACGCATTCCTCATTTACATGTTCACAGGCTGTTGTATTTGTCCTGCTGAGCTTTAATGGTGGAAATCTTGCGGAGAAGCCAGGAAATGAAAGCCTAGCTGATGTGACTGTGTTATGGGAGACTAAAGCAGTGTATTTATTTTCAGTGTAGCACTGATCAAGGCCTTTCTGCAATACATTGTCTGAAAGAAGTGAATTAAAAAGAAAAGATCCATTTTCAGTTAATGACTAAGCTGTGATGGACTGTTCGCACCAAGTGCAATGCGACTAGCAGAAAGAAGGCTAAAAAAAAATCCAATGCACCAAATGCCAAATGCTCATAATATTAGGGGGAAAAAAACTATTTATATAATTTATAATGCTTATAATTCATATTTTTTTAATTTATTTTTTTATTTATACAAATAATTTATTTTAACTTAAAAAAGTATTTATTATATTATATATTATATTATATTATATTATATTATATTATATTATACACACTAAAAGTGCCCCACCCTTTATGGGCTTCCTCTCACTTTATATGTATTAAAAATGTTTTGCACCTAAGCTAATTAATACAATTAATCATATTTGTATAATCACATGCATTTATTTTATTTTGATAGCCTTAATTGTTTAATCTTAAAATGTTGCATTCATTCACTTCTCAAAATGTAGATTTGGTGTGAACATGCCTTTTTACTAAAACCTTTTATATTGTGGTTTTGTAACAAGATAAAGTCTGTTTCCAGGGCGTTGCTAATGTGGACCAATAAGCTTTGTCGTATAGCAGCAATGGTAAAGAGAAAATATCGTGGCTCAAACAAAAGCCCATATTAGTTTTCCCACTCGGGTATCTGAAGCTCAGCATGGTGCACGGGGAAGAACATTTTTAGACCATTTTTACAGCTCAGCAGATGTTATGATTATAGGATTTCCCTTTATGTATTCTCCTGCAATATAGAATGATGTCCTGGATTGTGGTTGATAGGTCCGTACTGTGATTATGTGTGTTATAAATGCCCTTGTTAATGCATTTTCACAGAAAGAATATTGTATTTTAGTTTGTGTACATATAATAAACTTTTTATGCTGCTTGACATATTATCGCTGTTAACATTGATTCATCATCGATGCAAGATTTTAGTCATACCCTGTGTGTTATTGGGTATCGTCTTGCAATCTTATTTTCCTAATGATGGACTAATTACAGTGCACGCATGCACATGAAACTGATATTCGAAAAAGCCCTCTTACATACAAACCTTGGGTTTCAATTAGCCCCAGGCTCATATGAGGTTTCTCCTGTGCTTTTTTTGTGCTGTCACAGTTTTGACATATAGTTCTTTGAGAGTATTGATCCTGTGTGATAAATAAAACACTAATGAGGTGGACCACACACAGCTCCGAGGCAGCAACTGCACCCCACTGCATAAAGTCCCTTAGCAGGAGCTTTATACAGCATGAAAAGACACGTACCCAGCAGAACATGCATTCAGGGTGGTGACGATTATGGAATCTGGTATATCTGAGCGTCTGAATATTGTAAGACATTCCAAGTCTTTAAAATGTTTTGCTTTAGGGAAGGCGGGGGTAAGTTGTGCCAGTGAGGCAGATTATGTACAGTTTTGGTCATGTGAATATTTATTTAGAAATGGGTTGTCAGATGCAGGTGATTAAGAAATGCATATGAGAAAAGTCCGTTTTCTTCCTAAAAATATGTATTAAACATGAATTCCCATTGTTTAAAACCCTGTAAAATTGTCTAGATAAAGATGAACCATGAATCGTTGATGGTTTAAGGTAAAATATACTTCAACAAATAGTGATAGTAAGCTTTGCATCCATATCCCAAAAAAATAAAAATAGTGTTTATAACAATGGTTTGCTATATTAAAATATTATGAATATTACACCTCTCATTATAAAATGGTGTATACATAAAAAGGTTTGCCTTATTACCATATTGATGGCTATTAAAATTAGAATATTTAATTAAATATTTAATATTAAATTAGAATATTTTGCAGCAAAATAGACTAAAATACTTAAGAATATGGGATTGTGGATAGTGGATGTGGATTGTTTTTCTGATTTACATTAATTTATTTACTTACACAGTATTTAATCACCCTCAATTTGTTCCGAACCTGTGTGACTTTCTTTTTCTGCTAAACCCAGCACATTTCGTATTTCAGAAGGCGGGCCTTCATTTGATACAGGAACTATTTGAGCCGTTCATGCTAGACTGGGGAGAGAGGTAAAATAATGTGTTTTTCGAACAACCTAGTGTGAGAGCATGTTCTGACTTTGTAAAAGAGCATAATAGGACCCCTTTAAAAAATATATTTTGAAGAATGTTGGTAACCAAACAGTTTTGGGTACCGTTGACTTCGATTGTATGGGGGGGAAAAATACACGCTAAGACATTTCTCCAGATATCTTCACTTATGCTCCACATAATAAAGAAAGTCATACAGTTTAGGAATGAAATTAGGGTGAGTAAATGATTGCAGAATTTTCATTTTTTGGTGAATCATCCCTTTGAATAAAAAGTGGCACATCTTACCCCACTCTCTTCTACTCCAGAGCCTAGATGGAAACTATGCATGCCTTGGATGTCAAAATGTGTGTCCATGCAGATATTGTTAGAATTGTGGCACAAAACAGTGTGGTGGTGATAATGATGATGATGGTTATGATAATGGTGGTTTTAGTGACAGCAGTACAGCTTTGGATGGAACACACTCATTAGTATGCAGTTATTCTGGGGAAGATGAGCTTCGGCTCAAGGGTAATGTACTGTTGTAAAATTCTCCCTTTACCCGTATGTTTTAATCTGTGGGTCACGGCATATCTCCAGATCATCACACAAACTTGATTAATCAGAATCTCTCCCTTCACTGGGCCCGAGGTTCCAGAGATAAAAAGAGTATTAGTGGTTTGTGCTGCAACTTCATTGGTCAGTGAAATTTTTGTGTGCCATTGTCAACCAAATATGGGCATTTTTGTATGCCGTTGTCAAAAGCAACCATGATATTCATGAACATTGAGGTTTGTTCCCACATATATCACACAACTTTTGTCATGCTCTAGTTGACAGCAGCTTTTGATGATGTTTTGTTATTTTGTACAGTTGCACACACAGTTTAGATTTACTCTTGAGTAGAAAAGCAGGAACTTTAGGACACACATTCCATAGTTTGAATGTTCACCTTTGCTATAAAGACTTCAATTAAGAATAAGAAGGCAGACATTTACCTCTGGGGTCGAAGCAAAAGGATTTATTAAGAAGCTGACATAGTAAGGATTTGTTGGAGAGGTGGGTTGCAAGGGGAAACATGGAATGCTTAGGAAGGGGCAAAAAATACTTTTTCACAGATTCCATTTCAAGTTATAATCGTACTAAGGATATGTGACCTCTGTGTGATATCCACATTCATATAGGTTAAGATCACCACTTTGCACAACTGCATGTCAATTTCTTTAAATAAACAATCTCTACTTTTATAGATGCATTTTCTCTGCCCAAAACCCTTACATTTGCAAAGTAGGCAATGAATTACTGCTGCTAACTAATCACCAAATTGCCAATCTGAAACACAGGGATACAAAGGACATCTAAAAAAATCAACATTCTAGTTATATCTGTAAAAAACTAGATATCCATTATGCACTTGTCATTTTCCTCCATATCATTCATGCTATTTCTAGAGTAGAGTAGGGTTTATGCAGTATTCAGTGGGTTATAGGCTCTAGACAAGGCATTCATAGAATCTATCAAGGCTCAAGCAGTGGTAAAGGGAAAGCTTTTTAGCCTTTTCAGCTTTTGTAGTTTCAAACCAATTCCTTCCTCTCGTAACGCCGTGGCTCAGTCAAGCCTTAAAGGTGATTCTTGGGAGCACTTGACTCCATCTTTTTGCCTTTATTTCTTTCTGTCTTTCTTTCTTTCTTTCTTCTCTCTGATTGTATATGCTTTCCTGCTCTGTTCTGCTCACTGATATGGGCTTGCAAAACCCTCTCCCTGATCTGTCCTGAGTAGCTGTGCAGTTGCAGACTGCCACGTTGAAGGACCCTCGTGCTCATTTGAGCAGGTCTTTGGGATGACAGTAAGCATCTGCTATGGCACAATAGTGGTATCTGAGAAGACGGAAGTGACAGAGTCAGCATCGCTCCGTGTTACTGCCAGCTTGGAATGCTCAAGGGCCAGTGCTGCCCGCGGCCTCCCATTCTGTGCCTCCTTGATGGGTTCCAGAAAGACCACATGCTTTGGGATGACAGTAAGCATCTGCTATGGCACAATAGTGGTATCTGAGAAGACGGAAGTGACAGAGTCAGCATCGCTCCGTGTTACTGCCAGCTTGGAATGCTCAAGGGCCAGTGCTGCCCGCGGCCTCCCATTCTGTGCCTCCTTGATGGGTTCCAGAAAGACCACATGCTTGTTGTTACTGACCTTGCGGCCGGGGCCCTCCGTAGTGGCAGGTGGCGTTGGTGTCAGGATAGACGACTGGGCACTGCATTGGTTCGCAGGGCTTGGTGTTGCTGGTAGACACCAGCAGCGACAGGGTGTCAAGTAGAGGTACATAAGGACCAAAACCAGGCTGACAATGCAGCCCAGCAGGGTTGTAAAGCCAGTGTTAAAGGGCTCCTCCTCTTGATCGCGCAGCTGCACAGTTACATTAACTTCAAGAGAATCGTTGCTTGACTCTTGATGGTTATGGACCATGCACAAGTACACCCCAGAGTCGTTCTCTTGTGCCACCAAGATTTCCAAAGAACCATTTGAATACATTCTCAGTGTATTGCTATTACCAGGAGGAGCAATGTATTCCCTACTTGGGGATACCCACGAATAGTTGAGATGCTTTCCCTTTAATGATGTTATACAATCCAACATCACCGATTTCCCAGCGTCTGCTTCCATGCTAACTCTCTTCATTGGAAGTTTTATTATGCAGTTCTCAAAGTATCGTACATGCTTGAGAAAACGCACCACAGCACGTTGCTCACCATAAAGCAAGCACGTATGCTCTTCCCGAAAATCTGTTACTGAGGTAAAGCCTCTGTACTCCCATTGTTTAAACAGGCTGTACATGGAGCACTCGCAAATTAGGCTATTGTTGTGCAGGAACAACCCATTCTGTACCTTTTCCCTTAGAGCTGCGATGTCTTTGACAGGAAGGTTGGGCATACGGTTCGAACTTAGATCCAGAGTGGTGAGATTGGGATGTTCTTGAATAGAAAAGAAGGGGAAATCTGTCAGTCTGTTATGGCTCAGGTAGGCCTTGTGTAGGTTACTCAAACCACTCAGGGCTTTGCTTTCTACCCTCACTATCTGGTTGTTGTAAAGGAGTAACTCCTTGATTCCTACTAACTCTTGAAAGTAGTGCTCCTCTATAATGTTCAGTTGATTGGAGGAAAGGTCCAGATGGCGTATGCTGCTTGTATTCCGGAAGGTTCCAGGAGTGAGTCTGCTCAGCTGATTGTGGGCTAACCGTATGGTGTCAAGATTGGGCAGAGCAGAGAAGCTACCCGCCTCAAGACGTTCTATGCGGTTGTGGTTGAAGTCCAGTGTTGCCACCATTCCAGGCAACTCTACCGGGACTTGGTTGAGGCCGAGGTTGGTGCAGCTCAGGATATCGGATGCAATCAGGCAGCCAGAAGGGAGATTGGCTCTGACTAGCTGCAGCAGAAAAGAGCTCAGCATTAGGGGTGCGGCCACACCCTGAGCGCACAACATTGTGTCGTCAGGACGTCTTGGTTAGGTGTTCCTATCCTTAAAAATTGGACAGATCAGATCGCAAGACAAGGAGAACAAAAAGACATGAGTTATTGAATACAGTGGCTAGCTTGCTCAATAATTCTGCGCTCAATTGGCACTGTTCTGTCAGCCCAAAGCGTGAGAGTGCATCAATGCAAGGACTATTATTATTTAATCAACTTACTTACAACTTACAAAATTCTAATCTTAGAAGTTGAAGACGATAATATTATCTTTACCTTAAGGTTGCCAGCAGTTACTCCAAATATCCCATCTCATAACTCTTGTTTGGCTGGTATTTGAATTTTGAGTCCTGCCCCAGATTTTAGTCCATTCTCAGGTAGAGTGAGTTGGAGGCGCGGTCATCAAAGGGAAAGCAATTGTTTTTGTTCCATCCTCAAGGCTGAGCCCGACCTTCTGTGCACCATCCTTTTTACAGTTGGTGTTGTTTTGCAGTCCTGACCTCTGGGATAGAACAGAAGAGGTCTTAAATCAAGAGTTAGCTCACTGCCACAGGCTGGAGGATGTTTTTGAGAAAGTCAGCATCCTGTCCAGTTCAGTTAGTATAATCTTGCCCTCAGCTGAGCAGCAGGCGCATAGCGTGTCACATGAGCACTGGTCCACAGTAACCACAATAACAGTCCACAATACAAGCAGTATGATGTTAGTTTTCGTCACAGTTGTTTCTCAGTGTTGCTCCAGAACCCGGAGAAAGTGGTCCTTAAATTTTAGACATACAGTTTGTCTGCTCATTTTGTTCAAGTGACAAATGGCATATAGGGCTACTAACTCTCGGTGACATTTAAGCTTCCAGTGTCCACATGGCTTCTGGAGAATCTGGTGAAAATATTAAAGCACAAACAAAGATCATGATCTTAAAGCTTTTTGGTATCCCTTCCAGATAACATTTATTTCTTCCTCAGCATCCATCTTTTTTTTGTCCTATCCTCCGATTTGCTCTCTGAATTGTACGGGTCTTCCTCCTTTTCCTCTCTGTCGCTCTCTCGCAGAGATTGAGTGTATACTACACTTCCTCTCCGTCTCTGTCTCTGTCTCTCTTCTCTCTGCGCTCTATAAACAGACAGGCATGGAGTTTCAGAGGAGGGGCGCTCTGGAGGGGGGTTC
>NW_015661278.1:424857-427151 GCF_001515625.1 Sinocyclocheilus rhinocerous | reverse complement strand
TCTGAGTACTGATTGGTTGAATTCAGAGATTATGAAAGGGAAGTGTTTTCCAGAGCCTCCCCTGATGTTGCTGTTTTTTTCCTATTCCTCGTGTTCGTCCAATTATGCATTTGCCTTTACTGATACCTCTTAGGCAGGTTATGTTTACTCTCTTTAGCTTTAATATCTCTTCGACCTGTGTTAATGGGGATCTGAATAAGCCTTAATTGCTTGGATTAAAATTCATATTAATCTGAAAAGTGTATACTATAATCATTTTCTTTTTTTTCTTTTTTGAAAGCTGGTTGTGATTAGCTAATCATTTAAAGGTAAAGTGTCTAATTTCGGTGTCACTAGCAGTACCAAATGGAATTACATTTCCTTTTGCCGTCTATTGCTTCTCCACTGTTCTGTAGAGTAGAGGTAAAATAGAAATAAAATCACCACAAACATAGTCCATATGACTTGGCTATATACTTGTGCTGTATCCTGAGTGTTCAGAAGTCATGCTTGTGGATCAAAAATAGTTGAAAATCTTCATGTTGTGCCAGGTTTGATGTCAGTAACACCAAAAATGGTTCTTGCATGTCTCGTAACCGAACACAATTGGCCAAGTTTGAATAATCTGGTTCATTGTGTATTCATTATGGTTGAGTGAACACTATAAACCTGACATTACTCATCCTCATGAATTAAAGATACTATGTGTATCCGTGTCCTTGAATTTGTTTTTTTCTGCACCTGTAGAGAATCTTTATCTATGAATAAACATCTTTATCTTGCTTATAGCACACATTTTCTTTATGAATGTGTGTGTCTTAGCGCCTGTGTAAGTTGTCTCTGCCCTTCGGTTATAGTTGCGCAGGCTTTGACTACTGTCAGGGTGCATTATCCTCTGAAACCACTGCTGTGGGCCACTGTCAAAGGTCTTCAAGTAGTCCTACACACACACACTCACACTCGCACTTCTCTGGGTCCTTCTAATACACAACACATTACTTCTCATCATCTTTGCCAGTTTCATATCTATAACTGATTGTCGAGACCCACATTTTCGACAGGTTTATTGTCACTCTTCCTCAGGCAAAATATTTCACGGAGCATTTAGCAAGGACTGAGTCTAAGTTGCTCACTGTCAAAAGTCCCCCGATATAGCATTGTTCTGGAAAATTTGTTTCCTGGCTCTAAGCTTGCTCATATTTCAAAAACAATACTCTGGAAGTAAAGGAAACTTGCAGGAAGACAGGAAGAGGAACCCTTAAGTTAATAGCTTAGTCTCTCCTGTATATGCTTCCGGACAACCATCAATTTGAGCCGGAAGTTGCTTTGCACCTTTTGATAACTTTGACCCAAGAACCAGCGAAGCATCAAACTGCTTATCATGGCCTCCCTGCTGACATCTTTACGGCACTCTCTTCAGCATGACATATCCATCTGCTTTCAGAAACACCTTAGAAAGCACTTTCAAACTGCTGTGAGCACCATAAAGTTTTAGATGACCCCAGATACAGAGTGTTGCTCTTCCCAAGAGCATTCTGATACCATTTATCGCTCTTTGACAGTTAGTTAATATTTTTTGAAGATAAGAGGTGTTAAAATATGATTCATGGGAAATAGCGTGGCTTCTGACAGGTTGTTCAATGGAAGCAGCCCTCAGTGGTTGATAGATCTCTACAAGGTGTTTCTGTGATGGTAAAAGACCTCAGGGGTCTGCTGATGTATTCAAGACAGACAGACACTTGGTTCTCAATGGCTGGGTAGTCGATCATTGAGGACAAACAAAGTGATGTACCATGAATGTGCCCAAGAAAAGTTTTGTTTTGTAGAGAAAGAGGAGGCGGCTAAGTCTATTGCAGCTAAGAAGTGCTCACAAGTTTGGAAATCGCAATTATGATTTGACATGTGTTCGTTCCAACACAGCATTGTTCTCTACTAAAGAATAACTTTCACACCATTGTATGTATTTAAAGGTCCCCGAAGTGCCTTGAAACATGCAGCATCATTCTATGTGGTGACGTAATTTCAACTGAAACAGGAAGAGAGGGCGGGACATATCGAGCAGCCCCACCCCCTTTTTAAAATAGCCAATACCGTTTTGTTTATATCTGCTCGGGCCAGAGCCGTTGAGCTCGGTAAAGCCGCATTTGACTGCCACAGTCTAGATTACCCCCTAGATTCAATATGAAACGGTTTAGTAAAACAAAATAGTCTACATCTGCTCCGGCGGTGAAACAATGGCAGACTGATGACAGCTCGCTCAGGGCGGGTCTAAGGTAAGACACCAGTCCAGTCTGTGCTGAAACGCTACTGTCAAT
>NW_015661278.1:418717-421164 GCF_001515625.1 Sinocyclocheilus rhinocerous | reverse complement strand
GCTGCCGCGGTTCGCGTGAAACAACGTGAAACCAGACCTCATTTGCACCAATCGAAAGCATATTTACACTGTCTGAATCGTTCCCTATCACCTACATTGTGCACTTCGAGCCATTCACTGTACAGGAAATACTACACTGTAAACAAGTGACCAATCTCAGCCGCTTCAGCGTCTATTTATAGTGCAGGGGGCGGGCGCTTCGGATTCTAGAGAGCATTTGATTGGTCAGAAGATTTGATGAGAAGATGAAGTACGATGTGACTTCAAAAAAATCGTTGAGCCGTTTTGGCAGAAGTGACGAACTGAAAGCTTTGAATGCTTATATCTTATAAATGTGAATTGTGTCACTGTTTTGGAGCACACTGCCTTATAGATAACCTTAAGACTAACATATTGATACTAACACCCACAAAACTTTAATTTTGATTTCATGAGGACTTTAAGTACCATGTACTTTATCATGTATTTTAAGTACCTAGCACAATAGCGATAATGGAGTACTTTGGGATACCGATGGATTAAACCACCCTTGATTGTTTTCCACATAATTCTGTGGTAATTGCTCAGATTTGCACTTGTTCATGAAGTATTTTTCCATCGGTCTAAAGAATTGCAGAGAATAACTATTTTTTTCACCTTAAGTCAACCAGGACGAAGCATCAAGAGGCATCTACGGACCTAGGAAATATCACTTCATCTGCACGTCTCTTTTGATCTCCGGCAATTAGATGGGATGTTGCGTTATTGTCGAGATGCAGCATGAATTTAGCTCAATCTGCAATCTAAGATGGTTTTCAGAGAAAAACCGAACTGCAGCCAGACAAATCGGTAACACAAAAAGAAAATCGAGGCAGGCTGTTGTGCCATACTCTACAAATGTACAAACTCAACTTCATGCAGAGGAACAAACCGAAGGAGAACGATTTAAGACATTGCTTCTAAATTGCCTCTTTTGTTGTCTGCGTTCTCATTCCTGAGCGTAGCACAGTGCTTCTGTCAGAGCAGAGTTCATGTACCATTTTATAGTTATATGAATGTCTGTTTTGTGTGGATGTATGTAGCATCTCAAGAATCACTAGGTTCTTTTAGAATACATTCAAATCAGTGTCACAGTTCATCGGTTCTATACACTGAATTGAGAATATTATTCCTATAAAGTGAAGATGAAAACCCATGAATAAAGAATATGTGGGTCGGAGACGTGTCCTAGCGGGTAGTGCACATGCTCTGACATGTTTCATACTAGTCTCAGCCTTAGACGCCTACAGTCTGTTCACTGACCGTCTCAAACATATTGCTCACAAGAATGCAAGGGCTTCTAAAATAATCTGTTGCAATTTGATTGGCTTGATTACGCATCTTCAAGGAATCTTCTGTGTGTTTACAAGATGATGAGAGTGCTTTTTCGATGAGTGCTTTTGACAATAAGTACTAAGTACTAATTATTGGATTTGCCAGTGATTCGCCAGCCAGTTATCTTTGTTAATGGCACCAAATCATATTTTGACCACATATTTCGGTTTACAGAACGAAGAATGGCTAATAATACTGTTGGTTACATTTCATTGTCTCCAATGATCATTACATTGTCGTTTGTCTCTCAGTTGCAAAACTACTACTACTAACTATAGATTTATCATTGTATAATGTTTTAAAAGGACATAAAACGTTAGTGAATGGCCAGTTCCAGTACAATTTTTTTTTTTTTTCCTCTGCTTTTTTAGACTTCTTTGCAACTCCTGTGTGCTAAATTATCAAACAAAAACATTAACACAGCATGAATATAATTTGCCATTTAAATATATGTATGTGTATAGTTATATATCCGTATTATTTTCATGAAAATGAAAGATTATCAATTGCTAGAAACCCAATTTTGACCCAAATTAACAATTGTTACTATTTATATGAGAAATACTACAGCTCAGACAGTAAAGTATTTAGTTTGTCCTATTTTTTCATCATTTATTGAAAAACACTATACTTTCTCTTTTATTTTCACCCTTTAGTCTGTATACAACCATACAGACCCTTTCACCCAAGGGCCCCTTGTAAGCTCTGCGACCAGCCCTAATTATCCAACAGCATGCCAAGTGTTGTTTGAGTGGATCCGGGCATGTTTTTGAAGGATGTGAGGGAATCGTGAGCCGTGTGTGTAGTGATGGTAGCTGTTCCAAAAGCCTCCCCCACGCTCATCTGTCAGCCCCGCTGTGCTTGGGAGAGGCAGGATTGAAGTAGAGTCTCAGAGAAGGGCCAATGAGTCAGTGTCTGTCTGTTGGGGGCCACAGACGCCACAAATAGCCTCTCCTGTTTACAGGCTTGTGCTCTCGGAGAGACACCTGCTGTCATACTGGGATGTTTTACAAACCGATTCCAATTCTTAAATGGGGCAATATTTATATATATATATATATATATATATATATATATATATATACAGTCCCCCA
>NW_015661278.1:409751-418299 GCF_001515625.1 Sinocyclocheilus rhinocerous | reverse complement strand
TAGTCCCCCAAAATGTATGTATGTATGCATTTATTTATTTATTTGCTTGTAGATCTTCTTGGATGGCCTGAGGGTCAGTAAATTAACTGCAAATTTTCATTCTTGGGTGAACTATCCTTTTAGTGTGACTTATACTTTTAGTTTTTGTCCACTAATTTGATTAGACAAGCTGTGTTTCCAGATTTCTGACATTTCGCACAGCAGCACTGTAAGGTTTCACTGTTCGAATTAGGCTACTCCTCAACACATCTGTTTTTGCAAACATAGAAATCCAACATCAGTTCAAAGCATTGAAACAAAGCTATTTTTGTTGGCGAGAGTAATAATAACCAAAATAGCTTGCAATGTTGTGTCTGAAATGTCACTTAATAGACATGACAATGACATCTTGTTTATAGAACAGTTCAGGGGTTTCAATAATTAGTAGATGTCTTTGATCTAGTTCTGTCACTGACAGATTGAGAGAGATTGAGACAGAACTGACACAGATTGAGAATATTGAGTTAATTACATACAGTAAGGTAAACATTGACTCGCCCACTTTTTCACTAATTGGTAGAAAAATGAGCAGCCGTTAAGCCCTAGAACTAACTGAAAGCAATTAAATAATGGTTTTAAATCAGATTTTATTCTATTTTATTCTAATTAAATTCTATTTTTTATCAGTCTATTGTCATAGTATTAACTCGTTTTTTATATAAACTCGCTGTGGTTGGTGGCTTTACATGTAAGTTAGATGATCTCTCGCTCCCTAAATGGGTGGTTCTTGCACAGAATAAACACTAAAGTTAACTAGATTTAGGGCTGCGACAAGCAATTATTTTGATAATCGATTAACAATTATTTAATCAATAATTTCAACAATGAATCAGAAGGCTTTGATCGATTTTTCAGTTTTTGCAATTCGACAAAATATTCAGTTGCTATGATCAGATGTTTTCTTATCTGCTGTTTTCTCACCACTGTCATATTTGCTTTGTTTATTCTGTTAATGAGAGGAAAGTGCGCAACACATATTTATATATTTATCTAAGCACCGCTCTCAGCATCATCTGAATGTTCGCTAACAGTAAAGCGCTGCTTGCGTATATCAAACGTCTTTTTACCCCTAACCGCAGAATGAAAAAGAACTTTGCTGTGAGTGTATCACTCTACTGGTTCTGCTTCGTTTGCACTTCTTCTATTGGATTGCAGCCGTGAATTACAGTCTTGCACTACAGTGCTACACTGGTCAAACCACATTAGGCCCCCTACATTGCAGGCCCTTGCATTAGGTCATATGAGATCAAATGACTATTCGACAACAAAAACATTTGTTGACAATTTTTTTATGTCATCATTTCAGCTCTAATGCATAGCTAAAGCTTCTGTATTTCCTGAAAGATTTCTTTGTTTTATAGAAACCTGAAGTTTTTACCTGTGGTTACTTGTGCACAAAAACACAATGTACACCTTTTAAATTTTTATTGCTATCTATGTGTCTGTGTTCATTTTGGTGATGGAAAAAAGGAAAGATGAGTGTTTGAAAGGCCGTTAGTTTGAGACTGCTGGCACAGTCGCAGCAGGAGGGCTGCCAGGTGCGGGTTGTGTGGGCACTGATCTTGTGTGTGATTTAATTTGTTTACTAGACCTCTGTTGTTTGAGTGTCATTGCCCGTCCAGCCCTGTCATTCTGCTTGTGTACTGTATTGCTAACTTAGCATGACAGCCAGCCTCGTCTTGTAAACACGGCAGCCAGCTGGGTGTGTTTGTATGTGGGTACAAGCATATTTGCTCAAGTGTTTGTCTCCCAGGATGGAAGTCCTAAAGGTTTGCTCTTGTGTCTGCAAAGGATTTAGTTTCACCATTTTTGGAAGACCATTTCTGCCACAAGATTTTAGAGCATGGGGTAAGATGTGTCAGTGAGTAAAGATGCGCAAACATATGTTATATTATATTAAAAAGTGAAACAGCCTTCCACACTCTCCCTGATTCACTCCAATTCCAGATTTTCAGCAGAGTATATATTTGTTCTGTCTTTTGTTTTTCGTTTTGTTGTTTTATTTTGGTTTTGGTTTGGCTTGGGCTAGTTTTGTATTAGTTTTGTTCTTTTTTTTTTCTTTTGTTCTTTTTTGTTTAGTTTGGTGTCTGTTTTTTGTTTTTGTTTGATTTTGGTTTGCTTGGCTTAGGTTGGCTTGGTTTTGTTTGAATTTGGTTTTGTTTTGACTTTTTGTCCTTTGTTTTGGGTTTTGTTCTTTGTGGTTTGGTTTCTTTGACTTTTTTTGGGAGGTTTTGTTTTGGTTTGACAGGTTTTGTTTTGTCATTGTTTTTGTTTGGCTTTGTTTTGTTCTCTGTTTTGTTTTTGTTTGGGTTTTCTTTGTTGGAACTTTGTTTGGATTTTGTTTGACTTTAATTTTTGGGGTTTTGTTTTGTTTGTGTTTGGTTTGACATTTTGGTTCTGTTTGGGTTTTGGCTGGCTTTTTTTGTCATGTTTCTTATTTCTGCATCAGTTTTTGTAAATAGAATCTAGAACAATGATTTCAGTTCAGACAATGTTGGTGTGAATACTTGATATTTTGTTCTTTTGAATTATTTATTTGGATCTGACTTGGTGGCAGACCTTTTTTCCTCCAAAACCTGTCCGCTGGACTCCAGGAGTCAGAGTCCAGTGATACTCTATGCTCTGCTCTGTTGCTTTTTCTGTCTCCTGTTTATGTACCTGTAGATGCTGCTCACTTTCAAACCAATCATTTCACCCACATAAGCAACGGAAGGGAGGAAACTCCAAAGTGCATTATTAAAGGAAGTCCTTTTTCCTTAGCTTGCATCACAAGGAATTGTATGTGAGTGGGTGTATGCGGTCGGAAAAACACACATGAAAGATTGATCAGTGAGGGTTAGATGTACACAGCAGGTGCGCCGGGGTGGCGGGAAAGCTCTGCTTGGGTTTTAATGCACAGTCGTTAGGGCTGAAACTCCATAAATCATCTGACAGTGGTGCTTGTTTCTTATTTTTTTTCTTTTTTTTTTGGGATATGAACAAAGCAACAATATTTCAGTTTGACCTGACGCTGTTTGCAGAAGTCTGGCAAGTGGTGTATAGATCAGCTCAACGTCTTGTCTCCATCTAATGTGTCCAGATGTGCAAATAGGGTTTATTTCCTTCTGAAGAAGCAAGACGTGTTTATTTTCTGGAAGTATGTTGACCTCGTCACATGAGTTGTGTGTGACAGGAATGGCTCTGTTATCTTTCAACCTGACAGCTGCACTCCAATGAACAATGTCTGCGAGTCTGTCTCTCTCTTTGTCATTTTTAGGGATGTTTGCTAAGTCAAGTTTCACCTTTACTACATAGGGTTAGAGATTTGTTAAAAAATAACCATCCGTCAGAGCTGTAGCTTTGTGGGCGGCGCTCTGACATATGGTTAAAAGCACTTGGGGCATCCAGAGTTCGAGTCCTGACTTATCACAATAATGAAAGTTTTAGTTTCGACTGACCCTTGAGTTGTAGCAGGGATTTATGTAAGGAGGACTTGCAGGACTTTTTATTATTTCTGTAGCATGTGATATAATGAGTGCTGATGACAGTGCTGGATGTCAGCAAGTTTCACTGTGGTTGTCATGAGCGGCAGATTCTGTTAGAGAGCAGCAATGTACCCTCCTGCACAACTCTCATCCGTCTATCACACAATAAAATACTTACAAATGTAGCACCGCTGGTAGTTTTGTCTTTTTTGAAACAAGGTTTCTAAAACAAAGAGGAGACAGTGAAGACTGGGGAAATTAAATTCATTAGTAAATTTATTTAACCCTGAGTAACCCTTAGTAAACCTGTTTTAAAAAAAGAACATAAATCTCTAATAACACTTGAATAACACTTTCAAATAATCGCATACATAATAATGATACAAATTATACAAGTTATTATACTCTCAGTGAGGACTGCGACTGGGAAAATGAACCTAATTAGTAAATTAAGTAATAAATTAATCTGTATTGTTTAACTGTTTATAAAATAAATAAACAATTTAAAAATTATATTTATTAAAAACTAAAATTGAAATACAATTATTTTTTTATTTTTATTTTTTATGCTAAAATTGTTTTAAATTCAGTGAGGACTGAGAGTGGGAAAATTTTTCTTTTTTTCATGAACTAATCTGGATTGTTTAATAATTAAAATAGAACACAAATACCTTTTTTTCTCCATAATAATAATAATAATTATGATGATGATTATTATTATTATTAGTAGTAGTAGTAGTAGTAGTAGTAGTATTAATACATATAATAAATAATAATTATTATAATAATTAATTAATAATAAATAATTATATAATAATCATATTATTAATATTATACTTATAATTATTTATTTTCTAATTATTTATTTTCTTAAGTTCTAATATTAGTACACTGTTGATTCTATATTAAATTGTTCACTGCTATGATTACAATTTTTAAACAGTTATTATTTAAAGGTTTTGTAAGGTGTGTATGTTTTTTTAAACAGTAATGTATCATTTTTTAATGTTTTAACATATTTAATTAATTAAATGATCTAAATGATCTAATGATTTTTTGTTGTTGTTGGATCTGAAGGAAGGAAGGAAGGAAAGAAGGAAGGAAAGGGCTTGCATGACATTCCAACCTAAACTTTCTTACACGTAAAGCAAAAGCTTTCCTCTAGACCAAAAAGCACTTTGTAAACCCCACACCACTTAAAAAAGAAAGAAAAAAAACCTGACACTCATCTATTCACATGAACTATTTCACATTGTGCCTGTGGTGTTTTGGGAAAAAAAAGTTTTTTAGTTTTATTTTGTCATAACTTGATATCTGCCTACTGTACATTCTAATAGTGCCACTGCTTGAGATGGACTTTTAGATCCAGTACACATGACACCTTAGCAAGTACATAGCAACACCCTGGTAACAACCTGAACATCCTTATTCTTCTGTCTTGCAGGATCTCAAGGGCTGCGTCTGTGCTGCTGTCGGATCCTTGCTTCCAGCTTCGCTCCATCCAGTACCTGCTCGGAGAAGGAGACGCCGGAGCCGCCAGTGCCGACCACAAACACTTCTCTCTGCACACATGTAAGCCCTCTTACCCATCCTACTGCTGTGAGACAAGAGCATCATGCATAATCAGTGGGATGTTAAACTTAGTCATCATTGTATTTATCGCATTGCATACTTTGATATGCAACGTTTTACGGTCTAAATATACTCCTATTTCTTAGAATAGCCTTCCATATCCAGTGACGTGAAAGTGATTGTGTTCTTAAAATATCTCCTGCTCCGCCATTTCACTCAGCTCTGATTTCAAACACTAAGATCAAATCCATGCAGATGCCTTATAATTATAATCTGCTATAACTGGACTCGACATACAGTAAGTGATTTATTTCTTCTCAGCAGGTGAAATTTAAATGAACAATTTCAACAATGTATTTTTGGATTTTGTTATGGAACAATTTTAGCAACTGTCTAAAAAGAAATTCACAGCTGTATTTTATTTTATTCCCCCTCCCCCCCCACACATTTTATTTAGATTTTTTTTTTTTAATTTCCAAGAACACAAAAAAACAATACATTTTTTTAAAGTCACTTATATTTAGACAGCATTTATGATCAAATTTATTGATTTATCATATTTGATTTATCATATTGATTTATTTATCTATCTAGCTTTTTTTATTATTATTATTTATTAGCACTAATTACCCTAATTATAATTATGGCTTGCAGTCATTTCAGAATTAATGATGCTGTTAATCACACTTCGGCATTTGGTGAGAAAAAGCCTTAAATGAAGATCATTTAAATGTCCTAAAAGAAGATAATTGAAGATTTTTATTTATTTTGTATCCCTTTTAAAAACAGGTCAGAGATGTAGATGTTTCATTTTTAAATAAGCTATTCTTTAAATTAAAATGAATGTAACTTTATCATTTCATAAAAAAACTACAGTATGTATAATGAAGTATGTGAAAAATACTAATATACATATTTATGATTCATTTTCAGTATTTATTTAATATTATTTTTTTTTTATTATAAGCATTTTGTGCATATTTTATATTAGTTGATATAAATAATTATTGTTTTATCAGATTATTTTTATATAATTAATGTACTAAATTAACGGTAAAATGACAGCTGTATTTATAATCTAGTTTTTTTAATAATCTGCATTGAAATAGCCATTAAACTGACATCAGGAAATCCTCTCCCAACTGTACTGCAGTGCGAATCGATTTGTCCAGCACTGAAGCTCAGGTCTGCTTTAACTATACAGACCCTTCACCCGAATCCACCGGCACCGCTTTACTGTAAAAGGCCTTGATTAATTATTTACTCTAAATGGATGCATTTCCATCTCCACTGTGCCCACACTTCTAAACTGCTCTGCTTGAGGGGAGAGTCGGGCATAACAACCAGCTCTTCAGCTATTCAAGAACAACACTGAGAGTTTGTTTACAGCATTTGAAAGGAGAGCCTTTCTGATACTCCATAACAGCCTCCAAAAACCTTTACTAGAGGTTTGAGTCTCTTAGAGTATATGAAGAGTTTGGTTCCAAAACGCGATAAACGCCATTTTTTTTTTAAATTGAGTTTCCTCCAAAATCAGTATTGTATCTGGTCGGTATTGAAAAGTCAATTTTTAATTGTATGCAAAATGCGATATCCGCCGAGTTATTCTGTCGTCAAAAATGACTTCCTGCGAACGTTTTTGAATGTTCATGTACGATCTGATTAATGTATATTTTACACTTTATTTATTTATTTATTTATTTTTTTATGCTCAATTTTATGCTCCTGAAGTTTAAATCAGACACTATTAAATAACTCCTGTGCATCACAGAACTTCTCTAATGAAACTTGTTTAGAAAACGTAATGGCCATAAACGCATGTTCAAATGATCACAATAATAATTATTTTATGTTGCCAACAAAGTCATGAACAAATATTCAGTCTCCTAGTACTACATCAAACCACCTTAAGTGGCCAATGATTTGCATCTTTAAAGTGCGGGCACTTCAGTGAAATTTTGTAGAGAGGTGTTAATAGTGTAGCGATGTATCTTTCAAACCTGGAAGTTTTCTGTTGGTCAACATAACCAATTTGCGTTACCAACTTGATCCTTTTGTGAAATCTTTCAGTCTCACACAAAATTCCCAATCGTGTGAATTCCTATTGAAATGGCTAGATTTTGCGAAAATTTGCCAACCAACAGTAAATTTGAACCCCCCCTTTAGGCTGTTACTGAGAACTTCTCACTTGTCAAGCAAGAAGAATCAGTTTGGTCTCGTATCGTGATTCTCCGAATCAAATGAATCACAAGTTGCCTACAGGTTACAAATTGTAGGTCAGAAGAAATCAGATTTCCAAGTTTCCACCCTCAGGTTGATTTTGGTCTTTTTAGTTGTTGTTTATCACCGAACTCTTCGTTCAGACTGGTTTTCTTCACACTGCCCGTTGAGCTCAGCTCTGCTGGACAGCGTGGTGTGAATCTCCAGACTTACGAGGGAGAAGCTGGTCTCTTTCGTAGTCATGGAGACCAAGGGTCGCCATGGACACCATGTCCAGCCTCAGTTCCTGTCTGTCTCTGCTTTCACTCCTCCCCACCTCCTCTGTTTTCCAGCACTAAACTGGGTCATTGCTATCAGACTCCATTCCTGAGATCAGATTGGTTGGGAATTGTCCTTGGGCCTTTTTCAACCTGTTGCTTAAAGACTCAAGGGACGCATTACGGGCCCGCCAACATCTGAACCCAGTTGAGCAGCATGGCATGTTTACTCAAGCGAACAGGGACACTCAGAGCCTCAAGACTTGTTTTTAGGAAGCATCATTAGATGTAATTGGGTTACACATTTGAATCTTTGTCGAGGTTCCAGACTAAAAAGAGAGACAGTGTTCAGAATAGCTGCTACTATGATTCAGTAGTATGGAGAATATAAACTGTACACGGTATACAACCTTTTATATCATGAAGGTTAATAATATAATAACAATTTCTGTAGTTTTATCAGACATGTTTTAGAGTCAGATAAGCATCAGCAATCATTAAGTCCTTTGCTGATACTGGCTGAGAGGAATGTGAATCTTTGAAGTGACAGTGAATCAGTTCCATTCACTGGGTTTTGATTTGATTTAGTAATTTTTAGCTCCATATTGTAGCGATGTATGAAGAACAGTTTACACAGAGGTCACTTTCAAACCCAGCTGCTTTCTGTTGGTCAACATGATTCATTTAAATCCACTGGGAAATCTGTGTGGAGAAATCTTTTGCCCCCAAGTGAAATTCCAGATTGCCGATTGCATCGGTTCCCGATTGCATGGATTTGGGAAATTATTGGATTTCGCCTGTGAATGTTTGGGTGAAATCCATTTATCAATTAATGAGAATCAATTTGGAATACGATTCTCTGAATCACGTGAATGATATTATTACTCACCCTCAGGTCATCCAATATGTAGATGAGTTTGTTTCTTCATCAGATTTGGAGAAATGTAGCATCACATCACTTGCTCACCAATGGATCCTCTGCAGTGAATGGGTGCC
>NW_015661278.1:395881-408937 GCF_001515625.1 Sinocyclocheilus rhinocerous | reverse complement strand
ATCTTCTGAATAGAATGGGTGCCATAAGAATGAGAGTCAAAACAGCTGATAAACACATCACAAAAATCCACAAGTAATCCACACCACTCCAGTCCATCAGTTAATGTCTTGAGAGGTGAAAAGCTGTGAGTTTGTAAGAAATAAGTCCATCAAGACATTTTAAACTTCAAACTGTTGCTTCTGGCTGAACTACTGTTGCTTCTGTGTGGATTTTGATGTGAGAGGACAACAGGAAATATAATTTTTCACTGGAGGAGGCATTATTATGGATTATGAACTCATATTTTGGCCACAATCGACTTTTTGAAGTTAAAAACATCTTAAGTGATGGATTTGCTTCTTACAAACACACAGATTTTCACCTCTTAAGACATTAACTGATGGACTGGAGTAGAGTTGGGGTGGGAGGGATGAAGAAACACCTAGAATATATCTTAATAAACTTTCAGTTTGCCATGGCAAAAATGGCAACATCTGCTGATACTAATGCGGTTTCTGTCCTTAAAAAAAAGTAGAATTTATAGGGTGCGTTCACACTTGGCATGTTTGGTTCGATTAAAACGAACCCTGGTGTGAATGCTCTGTTAGTGCGGTTCATTTGAGCATGTGTGAACGTTGCCATCCGAACCCTGGTGCGCACCAAACAAGAACTCTGGTGCAGTTTGAATGATATATGAACGCAACACGAACCAAATACTTCGAAACGAACCAAAAACAGGAAGTAATGACAAGATGCGACGCTATGCGACATGATTTGACAACGCGGTGTAACCAAAACAAAATGAGCAGAGGGCAAACGTGGAGCAACGATGAGGTAAAGTGCCTTTTATGAGCTCCTTGTGAGTTTGCAGGTGGTGAAAATAAAATTATATGTACACGCAAGAATGAGCGCACTTAGTCCAGTAGACGGCTTTAGGTGTGTTCGCCTTAAAGCGGCACTGAGCAGACCGATCTGTTAATGGGTGCTTTGATATCATACACCCGCAGCGTCGCTTTAAGTCTAATGCACCTTTTGTTTGGGGTGTTCGGTGAGTTCAGTCACGATATATACGTCATTCAAGCTGACCAATCAGGTTGTGAACGTATCACTATGCCTTTAGGTTCAGTGTCTTTAGGTTCGCTGTCAAAAATGCCAATGTGAACGCTAAGCGGACCAGGACCAAATGTATCATTTTCCATTTTGGTCCAGACCAAATGAACCAAATGAACCGAACTACAAGTGTGAACACACCCATAATAATAGTTCAGTCAATATTTTATAATGAGGACATATAATGAGAGCTTTTTTACACTGCAATACACATAAAACACTGTACTCTGAACATGATGTATGCAGTAAGCAATGCCCTAGTATTTCTTTCTGTAGTCAGTGAAGGAAAAAGTTACTTTCTCATGCAGTTTCACTTCTCCTCTCAAATCTCTCCTTCTAGTATTTCATGAATTTCTTCATTTTTATGTGCATTTTTTTCCCTCAGCTCATTACAAAACTCCAAACGAAGGGCAGGTGCTGCCTGAACAGTATTAATTAGTATGTGGAAATATGTCCACCGCTTCATTATGTCTTGTCTCTGCCAATATCATATGTTGTGTTATTAAATTAAAACTGCTACGCTCCCTCATGCTAGCAATGTCATATCTAAGAAGTGCTACTGTCTTTATTTTAGAGATCACTATTAACGCACTGGGCCAAACTTTCCCTCGGTAGCAAGTCCAAGTCTGCAGGGTGTTTCAAATGTGAAAAACACTGATCTGTGCTCAGAATGTTATTTATTTATATCGTAACATATTGTATGAGAAGTTTAATGGAAGAATTAGTGAAGTAGAAGTTGGCATGTTGATACTGGCATCATTCTCTGAGCCGCGCTGATATTGTTGATGTGCTGTTTAATCCACTGGTCTTGGAAAGCAATTTCTTATAGAATAATATAAAGATGTAAATCAGAATATATAGTTATAAATCTGAATACATAAATATAAATCAGAATATAAAGAAGTAAATCAGAATATATAGTTATAAATCTGAATACATAAATATAAATCAGAATATAAAGAAGTAAATCAGAATATATAGTTGAAAAACGCTGATCTGTGCTCAGAATGTTATTTATTTATATCGTAACATATTGTGTGAGAAGTTTAATGGAAGAATTAGTGAAGTAGAAGTTGGCATGTTGATACTGGCATCATTCCCTGAGACGCTGCTGATATTGTTGATGTGCTGTTTAATCCACTGGTCTTGGAAAGCAATTTCTTATAAATGGAAACTTAGACTTATATCTACATATTGCAATTTATATTTACATATTCAGAATTATAACTACATATTCACAATTTACATTTATATATTCACTTATAACTATATATTCAGATTTACTTCCATATATTCATGATTTACATTTATATATTGATTTTTATCTTTATATTCTGATTTACATTTATATATTCAGATTTATAACAAATATATTCTGATTTGCTTCTATATATTCACAATTTGCATTTATATATTCAGATTTTATACAATTATTTCCTGTTTGGCGCTTCATAGGTATTACATAAAAATAAATATATTTTATCATATTTTAGTTAAAATAAATTTCTTAAGTCCCCACCAGAATAGAAAAACAGGTACACACACACACACAGTTATTTATTTATTTACATTTTATACTTATAATACTCATACATTTAGAATTTAATTTATACGTAATTTTATATCATATAAATATTTGTAAAAATATTAAATAAATAATATAGTATATTATTATATTATATAAACTGATTTAACAGTGGCAGAATTCAGAATCAAATCTCAAAGTCATGTTAAAAAGAAAGTCCAGTGCAGCCGCTGTCATGCTCAGATCGCCTGGAGAGCCAAAGCACTTCCATGTACGCACAGCTACAGCAGCCATATATAATGAATGAGTGCTGGAGGCAGCGCAGATTCATTGTGCCGGCTTACAGAAAGACATTTATACACAAGAAATCAGAAGAACAGAGAGAGTAATGAGGAAAGACGGGCCGTAGGTGGTCCACATTAGCAATTCAAAGGGTATGTCCATCGTCAAGCGCTCACGCCGACCTGTGTGCTTTTCACTGCACCGGATCTAATGACAGGCCAAAATACCACAGCCTTCCTCAAACCAGCGCAGTACGACCGTCCCGTCTCATTATCCCAGCGGCTCTGAAGGAGGTTTCACAGGGATGCTAATGGCCTTAATGACATTAAGCCGTGTTCCTATCACAAAGCCACCAGTTTGGATGGGATGCGGCATTGATCTGGCTGCGCAGCTTTTGACATTGATCCTCCAGGGCGAGTCGAAGGACTAATTAATGTGTAGATGGCGTGGGAAAGATTCCCAGCTTTCCTCTGAAGGACTGCGCTGTGTGTGGGAGGCTCGTGGAGAGTTACTTGTGTGGTCCAAACCCTTATTAAAACATTTAAGGGTTAGTTTAGCCAAAATTCTGTCATTATTTACTTGCATTCGTTGCATCCCAAACCCATCTGGCCTTACTTCTACTGTGAAAAAAAGAAGATAAATTGGAGAATGTTGGCGCTTCTTTTTTAGATGGGGAACTGGGACAGTTGAGCTAAAAAATGACAAAATGCACCACTACAGTAATCCATAACACTTATGCACTATATTCCAAGTCTACTGAAGCCCCACAATAGAGTAATGTGAGAAAAACAATATTTGTTAGGATACTTCGTTATTCACTGTAGCTGATGTGACAAAATGGACATTATAAATGCTCCCAGTAAATCGAATTGAATCAATCAAATAATTTTCTTTTTCTCCCCTTTCATTTTTGTAAGTTAATGGCCCCAGTTTACATTTATTTTTGTTTTTAGAATGTTCCCTTTATATATATATATATATAAATTTGAATCACATTGAAAAAAAATAATTAAAAATATTTTTTCGATAAATCAAAGAAATAAATTATATGAAATGCATTGATTAATTAGGTATAATTACATTTTATTGAAATTTATTTTAAGTGAATCAAATTAATATTGAATACTGCACTTATTTTTCTTTTTTCCTTTTCATTTTTTGAGGTTGATAGCCTCAGTCCTCATTTATTTTTTGTTGTTAGAATGTTCCCTTTATATTTTTTTATGCATCATTTAATTAAAAACAAATAATAAAAAAAGCTGAAAAATCAACTTGAATCTAAATAAATCCATAGTAGCCCTTTTTATTAATTTTTGGAGTTTGTTAGGCTCATTCTCCATTTATTTTATTCATCTATATTTATTTATACCCTCATGGTGCCCCGAACCTATTATCTAGAAATAATGTCAGAATGTTCATATTTGGATGAACTATTAATTGAAGCTACACAAGCTGCGTTTGGGTGAGATTTGCCAGTTGATTGATTGCGTTTTGCTAATGATGTGCTTTCAGACCTGGAAGGGTTTCCCAGTGATAAAGGCCAAAAGTTTCATTAGCACGGCTCTCGTTTGAAGGTCCCTCATAAATATTCCATGTAAATATCACTGCGGCGTGTGCAGGTGTGCTGCGTGCTCTGCAGCAGATGCTGATCGAGAGGGTCTCCAGACACTTACCAAACCAAGGGAGCGCTAACCGACCCGTTTGCCGTCATCAGAACAATTTGTCAGAGCTTCTGGATGGATGCCGTGAATTATTGGCAAAGCACGCGCTGTAACGTCACGAGATCACACACGGAAGACTCGAATCTCGCCAATTATGTTGTCCTGCTTGAACGCCACTAAACTTAAGCGCTTTTCTAGCAGCAGTTACATGCTACTCATTTGAAAACATTGTTTACATAACAACACACTCAAACATGAACTTAACTGAAGCATACTAAATTCGAAATATTGTATTATAATAGTGTTCTGATTATAATATTATTTTAGGTTTTCACAACAAGGGCTGTCTTTTTATGTTAAAAGCTGATGCTTTTTTAAAATTAACATGACATAAATAAATTTAAAAAATATAATATAAAAATAATAAAATGTATCAAAACGTAAAAATGTATCATTTTATAGTTGAATTATAATTGCAGTAACATAATAATAGATGATTGCTAAATAATTTTTTATATACATAAATTACATATAAAAAAATATAATAAATAGTAAATTATAACACTTATAAAATGTTTTATTTTACATTCATTGTTTTAATTTTGCACTTGGAACAGATTTTTTTCATTTACTAAAATTAGATGGCATTTTATTCTAAGATTAAATTAATGCAAATTTTAAATGTATATATAAATATATATTAGGGGTGTAACGGTACACGTATTTGTACTGAAAATTTTCGGTACGGGTCTTTCGGTTCGGTGCACATATGTCCCGAGCAAATACTGCGTGGGTTTAACCACTGCACGAGCGGAACTTCATTGGAAACTTCCAGTTTTATATATTATTACTTTTGATAAGAAACGAAGTCTCATCTTTCAAATGATGTCCTTTTTTCAGGAAATTCAAACAATGAATGCCGTTTTGGCACTCTTTGATGTGGCGCAACAGATCGCTGTATAAACGCCTCAGTTCAAACGGCAGCGCGATCATCCCTTCCTCTTTATTACTAGTTTTAATGTGAAATAAACATGAATGAACATCTCCTGCATCATGTAATCACTCAATCAGTGTTTCAACCGTGGAAAGACATCAATAAAACAGCTTGTAAACAAAATGTCACGTAGCATTTCATTTAACGTTACCTCAGGAAGTCATCAGTGTCCACAGCTCGTTAGTGCGTGATAAATGAAGTCTAGAGAAGAGCATTTCAAGAAATATTACACTTTATAATCATTATATTTTACTTTAACTGTTAGTGATGTCTTAATAATTTAATGTGTAAATAAATCTGTTATGAGAGGCACTGTGTAAATGAATATATTTCAACAACAAATAGAAAGTTGAGTGTTGATTATCATGTTTAAAAATAAATAGTAATTAAATTTAAGTTTGGGCTCTGCTGTTAACTGTAACCTTATAGTAGGCCTAATGTAAAAGGGCTCCCTATAGTTTAGAGCATAAGCCGAGGTAGATTTTTAAAATTAAAATTGAATTGAATTATAACTGAGTTTATTTAAAGAAAGAGCCATTTGTTCAGTAAACCTCCGTTTAAAAAAAAAAAAGTTTAGTTTTTCCCCCTTCTGTACCGAAACTGTACCGAACTGTCATGTTTGTGTACCGTTACACCCCTAATACACACACACACACACACACACACATTGCATGTATGTTTAAATTAATTAAAAATGAATAATTAAAAATGTAATATTATATATTATACAATACAATACAATACAGTAATTTAAATTTTTTTTTAAATCAACTGACAATTTTTTTCCACAGACTAAAATTATTACATTTATCTATACACTGTATATAATATATTATGTAGAAAATATAATATATATTAATATTTTTGTTAAATTTTAACCATAACAACAACAGCAACAAAACAAAAGTATAAAAATCAGCACCTCTCAGGATGGTCTTTAAGAGCACAAACAAAATCGGTCCTAACAGAATAAAATATTCAGAATATACAGCTTCTTTTGAATGGCTGTCAGTGGAGAAAGAACTAGCGAGTATGTAGGTGTGGCGTCTGTCAGCTGTTGTTATCTGAAGCATGCAAACTAGCCAAACCTTGCCACCTTGTTTCCCCTGCTGTGTGATTCTAGCTGCAGTCATTTTAACATCAGAACTGTGGCATCAGATGCCGTAACGTAGTGCTTTTCCACTTCGTCTTCCACTCGCAATCAAGACGCCGACTGTCACCGCTGTTCATCAGTCCAAAACACTGGACGGCGCAGCGATGATTGGCAATGTCAAGACCAATTTTGGCAGTTGCAGACTAGACGAGCATGAAATTGCTGCGGGAAAAGTAAATCTGAAGGAAAAACGAGCCTCCCAGATCTTTGGCGCTTGCAACGAGTCTAAAATGATCAAGCTGATCCCGATGCATTCATGAATGAGCCTGGCTAATGGGTGGAGGGTGATGGGGAGGGTCTTTCACACCGTCCCCCTCCAGCAATTCAACCCATTGAGTGATGGATGGGCAAATGACGTAAATGCAATTAGAAAGTCTTTTCTTTGGCATTGATCTTTTTTTGATTGTGTCAGTCAGGGCTGCCGAACGGGACTTTGAGTGGCAGTCGTAACAACGGTCTCCTCTTACAGTGCATCATTCTGACCTTTTTATTATAAAATTGTCATTATTTGCATTATAAAATAATTATGTATTATAAAAATGTGCATTAAAATTTATTTAAATGGATAATCAGCCCAAAAACTACAGTGGAAAGATATTTATTTAATCATTTTCATAGACATGCAATTAAAAAGTCACTTTGCTTTATGATTTATATGTTGCTTGCAAATATATAGTGACTTTTTTTTGGTGATGAAAACACTGCTTTTTAATTTTTTGTGATATTTTAATTTTAATAAATTAATTTTTTAAATATTTTTTGCTTTGTATAAATGATTTTTTTGTATAAATGGATGGATGGTTGGAAGGATGGATATGGATGAATTGATAAGAATTACATTCTATATTGACGTTGAAAATCCAGCCCATGTTTAGTCATGGTGTTTGCGTCTGCGTTGTGGAAAGCTCACCAATGAGCGATTCCTGAAATGTTCTCTGTGTAAAGTCTGACATTTGTTGTGTTTGTTTTGCATAGATACGGACTACATCAGCACGGAGGAAGAGCAGAAGGTAGAACAGATGCTAACTTTCCTGACGGAGGAGTCCAAGCAGGCAGCTGCCAGCACAGCGGTGAGTACAGCTTCCCACACAGGTTCAGCAAACCACAACCAGCCTCTCCATCTTACCATGACTAGAGTCCAGATCTGCCACTGACGGACAGCAGTACGGGGTCTGTCGCCTCAGTCAAGAACCTTTAAAATGAATTGGTTGGCTTACAACTTGAGAAGTTCTGCCAAAAGTAACATCTGATATTTTAACATTTCAATATTCCAGTATAATAAGCTCACACAAATAAAACGTGCATTATCTGCTTCTGCAGACCTTAGTGAGTGTAGTAGCCCATCTAGGACTTTTTTTTTATTATTTCAGTCCAAAATAACAGATTTTTCAGTAGCTATTCTAAAATATTCCAGTGCTATTTGCAGTATTTTTGTGGTGTTGTGCCATGGAAATCTACTAATATTCATTATGCAGTTCTATAATGTGTCTGTCACCATTGTGCCCGTAAGTAACCAAATACGCAATAATCATTCAAATATTTAGACAATGACAAAGAAACAAACATTAGTTTATTTATTTATTATTTTTGTTTGTTTGATAAAAATAAAGTCTTGATGAAGTACGGCATGTATTTATATAGGATGCAAACGCATTTATATAGAATCCAAAAATTGCACGAATAAGACAAAAATGACAAAATAATGTGAATAATGCAAGGTCTGGTTGAACTGAAATTGTTGGTAAAAAATTGCAAAAGAATGCAAAGTTTCTCAGGGGAATGCAGTTGTTTGTGGAAAATGCAATGCTTTTGCGAGAGAAAGTTTCTCGGGATACACAATACTTTTGCGAGAGAACGGCAAGTTGAGAGAACACAACGTTTCTTGGGGAGAACACAGTACTTTTGGGGTAACTCTATACTTTTGCGAGAAAACTCAAAGTTTCTTCGTAGAGTGGAATACTTTTGGGAGAACACAATACTTTTTTTTGTGAGAAAATGCAAAGTTTCTCATGCAGGAGAATGCAATACTTTTGCAAGTCAACCCAACATTTTTGGGGGAACAATACTTTTGGGAGAATGCAACACTTTTAAGAGAGAATGCAAATGTTTTGCAAGAGAACAAAGTTTCTCGGGGGAACACAATACTTTTGTAAGAGAATGCAAAGGTGTTGTGAGAGAATGCAAAAACATTAAAATATTATTGTTTCACCATGTCCTTTTAGTGGCTCCGTAATTCATGCAACGAATTACTTAAGAATCCGAGCAAACTCATAAATTCACCCTGCTGGCTTTTCCTAATGTGTCGAGCTGTTGTGTACCTGATCGTCATTCAGCAAATGACGCACACAAAAAATCAACACATTTTCAGTGGATGTATAACATGGTTTTGAAAATTAGACACAACCTAGAAACTTACAACATATTGAACCAGCTGTCCTTCAAAAGGCTTGTTTCATTCACGAAAATGAAGCGATTCATTCATTAATGGTATCTTCTTTGAAAAAATCGATCTGGCCTTCTTTTAATTTGTAATGGATCTACCTGTTGAACTGAACCAATGAAAGTCAAGGACAGCTTCGGTGTCACCACTGCATACAGTAAACTACTTCTTTATGGTCCTTCAAGCACCTTAAGCAATAAATCCTGCTGTAGCTTTTAACAGTGTGACGGTGGGTGGCAATGAAAGCCTGCTAGTGACTATCTGAAGTGGTATCACAAAGTTCCCCGAGGTTTCTGTGGCATAACGTTAATGCAATGGCAGGTCTTTCCACAGCCAGTACTCTGATCAGTCCACCGCAGCATTAGACAGCAGAAAGTGAAGCTCTTCCCCCGAGAGCTTCCCCTCTGCAGAGAAATATGATCGTCCATTCCCATCTCCCACAAAGCAGCAGCAGCATGCGCCATCAGCAGACCCACCTCAGCACAGAGAGGCCAATTCAGTTCAAACAGATCATTCTGCTCTGCAGTCTGCTGCGCCGCAACAACACAAGAAATAAGCATAATTTTCTCTAATAGCCATATAACCTTTTGATAATCATGTTAAAATAGGAAATATTAGAAAATGTGGGCAGCTGGCATGACGTGTAATTCAACTGTCCTTAAAGGACATTTGTTTTCTCTTTATAGTTTAATGTAGCTAGACAGCCAAGATTTTACATAACATTTATTCAAATTGTCTTTTTATTTTATTTATACAAAACAAAATAAAAAGCAAAACTCACACAAACAAATTGCTTTTTGCTGTTTTGTGTTTTGTTTTGTTTTGCTTTGTTTTACTTGTTGCTTGCTTTTTTTGTTTGATTTGTTTGTTTGTCATGTTGTGTGCACATTTATTTTACATTGTCTTTTTATTTATTTGTTTGTTTCTGAATTTTGCTTTTTATTTTTGTTTTGTTTTGCTTTTTGTTGCATGCTTGTTTTTGGTTTAATTTGTTTGTCATGTTGTGAATGATTATTCTAATTGTCTTCATTCATTTGTTTGTTTGTTTTGCTTTTCCTCACTTTGCTTTGCTTTGTTTTGTTTTGCTTTTTGTTGCTTGCTTGGTTGGTTTGATCATTTGGTGAACGAAGTGATTATAATTACAGTTTTATTTTGGCATTATCAAATTGGGTTTTACTTTTTATATGCATTGAATTGCTAAAACTAAATGCTAAAACATCTACAGTATGTTGTGACCAGTCATTATTTAGACTCCTATTAATAACATTTCAAAGACATATTATTGCAGTCTAACTATTATGTCTTGTAGTGTTACAATTACTTTAAAGTTATTTATTTTTAATATGTTTTCATGATGTCATATGAACTGAGAGACTACATGGAATATAAAAAAAATAATGACATGACCATTGAAATCAATTAGTGAAGGCAAAAACATGGGTAAAAAATGGTTAGAAAATACTTTGATGCATACATTTTCTCTTATAAATTGATATACATTTTAAGGCAACTAAATATTTAAACAAAATCTTGTCTTTATGTGAGCTGCTCCTCTATAACAATGAGAAATTATGAGGTATATGGGAAATAAACCTTCGGCATTGCAGCAGTCGCATATAATTTGCACCACAAGGTGTAAATTTACAAATTTTCACCTCCGAGATTTACGTGTTAGTTCGTTTACTTCTAAATCTGTCTCTTGTCATTTATTTTCTTGGAGCAGATTGCAGTGTGTCTGACACTATATTTTCGGTCAGAGCGGCATCATTTAAACGATATTCCAAAACATATTTGCGCTTCAGAGAATCGCTGCCGTAATTATCGTCAGTTTTCTGTCATTACACTACGGATGGAGAATTGCGCCGAATTACAGATGCAATCATGAGGTAGTGTGAGCCTCAGATAAACCAACAATTTATTCACATTTGGTAAATCTTTTGAGATATTCAGGTAATTTTCAGATAAGTATGTGTTCAGTTTCTTTGTATGTTTGATCTGTTAAAAAAAAAAAATACTTTTTTTTATTTTTGCCAATACATAATGTTAATTTTATACATAACTTTTATACATAATGTTAATTTATACAGATAAAATCAAATCAACTACATTTATTTTAATACATATTCCAAATTTACTTAAGTTATTAAAGCAGAAATACAGCATTTCAGTCTCTTACGTGCCTTATGTGTTAAACTGAAGCTGACAACATACAGTATTTTCCAATAAACGCAGTCATTGGATCATCTGGTGGCAGATGTACATGCAAACACATTTATGAATGCAAATCACATTGCCGCATCTGGTTAACGCTGAGAGAACAGAACAGCATGGTTTTACATATTTATCATCTGGCCACAATTTAAACAAAAAAAATAAGGAGATAGTCTTGTTGTGCTATGATATGCCTATTGGCAATATGATTTGTTTTCACGTCACAATGCAGAACTTTAATAAACAGAAATATTATTGCTGTCGTTCCCCTTGAGGTTTTGAATGATGAACTGTAGCTAATGCAATATTGTTATTGTGTTACGGTGGCATCTTTTATGAGCCGTTACTATTTATTGCTACAATAATCCTACTTACTCATATATTCAATCTGTGATTAAAAGTTAATACATTGTGTCTCTATAGGTCAGCCTTTGTTAATTGGGACTGTGGTTTCTGTATAGATGTTCAGCTTTGTGACCTTCAGTTATTTCCATGTTTGATCAGTTTGATTTGTTGTGGGTGAGGAAACAAAGATTGAACTCTTGAATTCACTTAATATGTTTATTATAATGGCCGAGAGGAAGCAATTTAATGTTGCTTCTACTGTTAAAAAGATTTTAAAATGTTTTTGAAAGAAGTTTCTTCTGCTTCCCTAGGCTGCATTTATTTGATCAAAAATACTATAATATTCTGAAACATTATTACAGTTTAAAATAACTGTTTTGTATGTGAATATATTTTAAAATGTAATTTATTCCTGTGATGCAAAGCTGAATTTTCAGCATCATTACTCCAGTCTTCAGTGTCACATGATCTTCAGAAATCATTCTAATATGCTGATTTGCTGCTCAAGAAACATTATTATTATCAATGTTGAAAACGTGTGCTGCCGAATATTTTTGTGGAAATCGTGATAAAGTATTTTTTCAGGATTCTTTGATGAATAGAAAGTTCAAAAGAACAGAATTTATTTGAATTAGAAAGCTTTTGTAACATTATAAATTTATGTACTGTCACTTTTGATCAATTTTATGCATCCTTGCTGAATGAAATATTAATTTCTTAAAATAAATAAATACATAAATGATTTATTAAATGAAATACTGATCACAGACTTTTGAATGGTAGGGTGTACTGTTTTTATTTTATTTATTATTATTATTATTATTGTCTTTTTACTTAAGTTCTGACAAACTTTATTTGTTAATATAATCTTAATACAATAATATTCTTAATTTTAAATGTGACTTAAGTGTTTGTATACAGTATTTGGGCTATTATATATGTATTAAAAATATTTTACTGACAATAAATGCGTAACTCTTTACAATAAGGTTCAGTTGGTTAAAGTTAGCTATCATTGTCTGATAGGGATGTAACGATTCACTCAACTCATGATTCGATTCGATTCATGGTTTTGATTTCACGATTCGATTCGATTCACAATTTTTTTTTTACAAAATGAGATTTTTGTTTATTTATGCAAGTTTATTTATATAGCACATTTCATACACAATGGTAATTCAAAGTGCTTTACATAAAATAAATGAAAAAATAATTTAAAAAAATATTACAACAATTTAAAACTTTGAAAATGATTTAAAAATTGATTTAAGAGGTTTAAAATGAATTTAAAACAGTTAAAGGGGTCATATAATGCGATTTCAAGTTTTCCTTTCTCTTTGGAGTGTTACAAGCTC
>NW_015661278.1:389851-395303 GCF_001515625.1 Sinocyclocheilus rhinocerous | reverse complement strand
GCGACCACCGCGTTGGTCAACTCATAAGCGCTGCAATTTCTGTTGCATATGAGAAACATCAAAGGGCAAACGAAAGTGAAAGGATAACGAAACAGCGCTTAGAGAGTATACTCGCTGCGTCAGCACGAGCGCGAAGCTGCGCGCAGCAAAAATGACGCGCATATTGAGGAAACAATGGTTTTCAAGCGAAAGTCAAGTAAAAGACCGCTTCTTAAACCAGAGAAGGTGAACATGCTGGTATTCTTGTGAGGAAAAAACATGCAAGCAACTGTCACCGTTAGTTTTACTTTTCTTTTTGTTTATAAATCGATTTTCAACCAGCTCGCGGTTAATCGTTACATCCCTATTGTCTGACAATATGCAATAATTTTACAGCATTAATTAATGTAGGTCACTGTCAGATTTATGCATAAATACATTTTAAACATTTCAAGTTGAATAAATCAACATTTGTTTTGTGAACTAACAACTTGAATTAAAAACGAACTGTATATTTAACATTAACCTATATTAATAAATGTTGTATAAAACTTTTGCTCACTGATACTTCATGCATGCCTTTTTCAGAATGAAAGCTACTATATTCAACAGGAAAAATATGTAGAGCAGGATTTGATTTCAATTTAAATGGATGGGATTATGAGAAGTAAGGGTGTTTCATAATAGAGCCAGGTTGTTTATGGGCGGGGTTTATAAATAAGAGGACTTGGTGATGTCATATGAAAAGGAAAGTCGTTTTAGAGGAGCAAGTTATGACATTTTGATGATTACGAACTCGCGAATTGTGCTTGAAACTTTGCATAGAGTATGTCTTAAGCATCTTTGCAGGAGCTTCTCCTATCATTAGCTCATTGAGCGAGTGTATTCGTGTGGGTGTTTGTTTCCACACTCGCTGACATTTGTTTACGCTCCTCTGCCAAGTGCACCTTGCCTCTGACGTCCAGGGTAACAAAGCGTGTGGCCTGTCTTTTGTGCCACAGCAGTCTGGTCCGTGTGTGTGTGTGTGTGTGTTTGTGTGTGTTGGGCTCTCTACACATTTCTCTGTAAAGTGATGTCTGATTACCAGTCATTTCTTCTAGCCATGAGCAGCTCTTGCCTCCAATCAAGTGAACAAAGCTCTCATCTGCACTTAGTGATGATCATTAACAGCCCCTCTGTATTTGTTCCCCGTTTTTCATTGTTAAACGAGTCAAAAAATAGAAAGTCTCTCCTAGTCTCAGTTGTGTGATTATAGAAGATTATATATTTAGCTTTAATTTATTTTTATTAATGTTTTAGTTTAAGTAATGTTAGTACTTTTTTAACTGAAACTATATTTTATGCTTAAAAAAGCTGTTTTTTTTTTGTTTAATATTTATTTTTAATTTTAGCTTTCATTTAATATATAAACAAATTGATTTAGTGTTAGTTAACAATAACAACACTGCACAAAAAGCAACTTTTTGAAAAACAATTGTTTTTTTTTAATGACACTCCAGAAATATATATTGTTTTTGCACCCAATTTGCCACAAGAATTTTGGTGCTAGCATGGCCACAAATATTGTGATAAGCAATGTAAGTTCTGTTCTGAGTGCTAAATTGTTGAGGGACCGGCAGATTACCACAATCTGACATACTTTACTAGAACTAGGGCTTTTTAAAATGCTGAAACTCTGCTTGACTCGACCACTCGACTGATTATGCTTGGTTATTACACGCTTTTGCTTATTGTTTGATAAATTACTGTTGCCATAATTACATAAAATGTACAAAAACAACAGATTCTGTTTGCTTTCACACATGTAGGAAATATTTTGCACCTGGATAAACTAGATTGTGGGTAGCTAAGGAAAGTAAGACATGTTTTTTCACTGAGTTAAAAAAAAATAAAAAAGTTTGAAATGGAAGAATTAATCAGTGGTTTTGCAAAAGTTTGCGAAACTCTTGCGAAGTCTTCCTTAGACCATTAGATGTATGTTTTTGCACTGAGAAACAGTTTTTGCAACTAGTTAAAAGATGTTAGCAGATACCAGGCTAATACAATGTGCTGTTTTGAGAAAAACAAACCACTGGATTTGCCACAGTTTAAGTCATCATTAGACACTCAGTAGAGGTCATTAGAGTTTTGTTTGAAGAATTTAATAGAAATTAAACTAGATACCCATCAGCAGAACTTCATTTTGTCTCGTGGAGTAACATTAATGTGCCAATCTATCTGTACAGTGCTAGCGTCTGAGGAAATAGCACTTTAGACGTTATTTTTAAGGCACTGGTAGCAGTTTTACATAGCGACATTTGCACAAGAAAGTGTTTAAACAGGTTGTGTGCTCATTGCGTGCTGCAATCAATGTTATCGATCTCTGAAGATGGTAAGAAAGAATGCTTACCCACGGTTTACATCGGACAGTTCAGGGATGTGCAGCACAGAAATTGAATTGAGTATGCCTTTAATTCAATTCCTGAATCTGAATTGTATTTGAGTCGAGGGAGCCAACAAGATGCAAAATTGAAATTCAAATGAAAATGTACAAGGAATCAAAACTAAAATTCTAAATAAATAAACAAATATTACTTAAAAATAGCCAATTCAGTTAAAATGTGATGAATTTAATGAAATTTTTAAATTCTTAATTGGTGTAGTCTGGAATGTTGACTACCTAGGGTTAATTACTATACCAGAGTAAAGTATGCACAGTGTGAAACCACTCACATTTTGTAGAAATCTAGTTTAATTTCTTATTTTCTTGCAGCCGTTTGTATAATAACTATATTTCTCTGGTGCTCGTGGCAGGAAGAAAAACATGTCAGTATTCAGCCAAATTGTCATCGAAATACCAAGCTTGCTCTCTGGATTCTCTGTAGTTACTGTGCTTGCCTGACCAGAGGTCACTTTTCTAAAATACTTGAAGAGCTTTGAAGTTCCCAAACTTATTTCCTCTCTGAGCCTTGTCCTAGATTTCAGCTTTCATGAAGACATGAGCTTAGAAAATCTGTTTGCTCGAATTAAATAAACAAACTAATGATACACCAGAGTGGAAGTGGAATATTGTGGAAGTGGCTCTCAGTTGGGAAATCAACTCCTACACATTTTTGACAAATCTCCATCAGTGCGATTCAGTGTGATCCATTCCTGCACGGACAAGCCGTTTAGGTGAGCGCTGATATTCCAAGCAAGAAACAGTTATTTTCACTTCAGGAAAAAAATTAATCTGATTACTCAGGATGGAGTTGTGGCATTTTTGACAGCACTTTGAGCTAATTCTCCTCAGGAAAGCTTTTTTCTGGGTACTTTAGCTGTGAAGAGAGCTACAAGAAGTGAAGGGGAAGTCGTGGCCTAATGGTTAGAGAGTTGGACTCGTAACCCAAAGGTTGCGAGTTCGAGTCTCAGGTCCGGCAGGGATTGTAGGTGGGGGGAGTGAATGTACAGCGCTCTCTTCCACCTTCAATACCACGACTGAGGGGCCCTTGAGCAAGGCACCGAACCCCCAACTGCTCCCCAGGCGCCGCAGCATAAATGGCTGCCCACTGCTCCGGGTGTGTGTTCACTGCTGTGTGTGTGCACTTTGGATGGGTTAAATGCAGAGCACTAATTCCTAGTATGGGTAACCATACTTGGCCACATGTCACATCACCTTCACCTTCAATTTTATCTCCCAGCAAACGTATGGAGTCTCCAGCCGGCTTTAAAGTGAGCTGAGATTGACATTTCCTGGTGACCTGAAAGTCCAGAGAGGAATTCTTTATTTATTTTCAAGAAGCTGCCAGCCTGGCTGTTACATAAGGTGATTTATGAAATGAGACTGGTCAATAGCTGGGTTAGAATTGAATATTAAAGATAAAAATAAGATGAAAACTAGTGTCACCTTAGTTATATATATTTTTTTAACATTTTCATAAACTGAAATAAATTTAACATAAAATTAAAAAACAAACAAAAAAACTGCTAAAATGTGAAAAAAAAAAATGTAATGAAAATATTCAGTCTTCAGTGATGGTTGTTAACACAAGTTTCATCTTTACAATTGTCCAGAATGGATAGTTGTTTGATTGTTTGTTTGTTTAGTTAGTTTGTGTAGGGTAGGTTTTTTCTCCTAAATAAATAAATGAAGTGCACACATATATACAGTACGTCAATTTTTTTATAACCACAATTAAAAGTATTTACTTTAAATTGATCTCCAGTAAAGTTTTTGTAATGAAGCACAATTATTCAAGTGCCAGTGTTGTTTTTAACTAAAACTAAAAATTAAATGATTAAATGTTGTCTTTTTAAAATTGTTAATTGAAATAAAGCTCTAAAAAATATGTATTCCAATTGAATAAAACTATTTATTTCAACTTATATTTTAATTTAAATGAAATATAAAAAAACTAATAAAAACGACAAAAAAATCACTAAAACTTAAAGTAAAATTTAAATGAAGTCCTTGTACTTAAAAGTATAGTATATAAAGTAAATTATTTCCCCAAAATAATACTTTATATGAGCAATATCACTCTCGTACTCGAGCGATACCGGCTCTATATCAGCGGCTGTGATTGCCTCCGGCCTCGTGCCTCTGGCCTAATCACAGCCATGCTGATATAGAGCCAGTATCGCTCTCGTAAACCCTCTTTTGTGCGGAACTACTTCCTTCCGCCACGGATTCAAAGCTCAAGTTGACAGTTAAACATGCGTCACTTTTAGAATTCGTATCAAGGGCATGTGCTGCTTCAGTTAGGTTATTAGTGAGAAATAATGGGGTTATAAGAGAGAAACAATGCGGCAAGATGTGCATCTGAATGAGAGAGAGACCGCGAAGCTAGTCGTTTCTTCTTATATTAACTAACGTACTCTACGATTAGCTCAGTGAATAATTTAAAAAAAAAACATAGACCCGGCTAGAACAAGCGGAGTGATACAAAATTGTGAAAGGGCGTTCCTGTAGCGATACAAGTACAATATCTCACGGTTCTCAACCAATCAGATTTGAGAACCAGAACGAACTGTTGTATAAAATGGATATAATGAAGCACAATTACTCAAATGCCAGTATTGTTATTATTTACAACTAAAACTTAAACTATAGACTTGTTCGGCATTGTTGGGAACGCCCACAAAAACGTCATAACCGTTTATGCCGTGGGGGAAAACAAACCATTCAAATTAACGCGCGGAGACCTTGTTAGGCGCCTGATCTTTACTTTTTGTGATGATTTCGATTGATTTTTGCTTGGTGCAATGCCGAAAAGATGCTGTGGCGTTCTGTACCTCTAATAAGTTAAAAAACCTGATCTGAAGATGTATATGACTGATAAACAGACGGACTACTGGAGGTAGCACTGAGCGGGTAGCACAGATAGGCTACACTACTTACCCTGCAATGATCTGTCATTCGTCCCGTCCCCCTGCACCGCAACCCATTTCTGATGGGGCTTACAGTAACTTAACCCTCCTTCGCATCACAATCAAATAAATCTCACTCCCTGAT
>NW_015661278.1:381351-389503 GCF_001515625.1 Sinocyclocheilus rhinocerous | reverse complement strand
GTTTATGCCGTTGGGGAAAACAAAACCATCGAATTAAAGTGCGGGGGCCTTTGTTAGGCGCTTGATCTTTACTTTTTGTGATGATTTCGATTGATTTTTGCTTGGTGCAATGCCGAAAAGTTGCTGTGTGGCATTATGTACCTCTAATAAGTTAAAAAACCTGATCTGAAGATGTATAGGATACCAATAACCATGTGTCTTTTTAGTTTACGGTATGTATTTGTGAAAATGATTAGGCATCCGCAGCACATACCACATAGAATAACGCTGCGCACTTCAGTGGACCTTAATGTTACCTGTTTTGTCAATGTTAAAAATATTTTTAATATATCAATAAGAAAGTACGACTACTTTTACTCGAGTCTTTATCACTTTATTCAAATTAAGCAAAACAAAACGACAAATGTTTACTTTCACAAGCCGTCTCGTATAGGCTTGTAGTAGCCTAAGCTGTCTCTTGCTCAATTAGGTAACAAAAAATGTCGGGAAACGACACCTCTGGCCATTCCGTTGGGTCGTTTGTCCAGTCACAGATACCGTACGGACAGTCCGACCCAATACGGCTCAGTTTTTATACGTATGTTGCTCTGTCGAGCGGCAGAAATGATTTTATGTAGGCCATTCTGAGTCAACACCATGCTTTTCCAATGAGGGGGAAAGGACTGTTTTCCCCCACGCCGACTCCGCCCACACAGCTATGATGCGCCACCGATCAAATCTATTAAAAGGTTTTTTTTTGTTAATTCAAATAAAGCTGAAAAAATTTAATATACAATACTAAAACTAAAATTTTAATAAAAATAAATGAAAGCTAAATAGAAATATGAATAAAAATAATAAAAATGACCGCATCACATAACAAAATTAAAACTTAAGCTAAAATTAAATTTAAAAAGCTAAACATTTAAAAGCAAAAGCTATTTATATTGAATTGATTCACCATATCACATGAATGAGAAAATTATTTTCTCTATTAACCTGGCAAATATTCCACATTCCACATTATCCACATTTTATAATTCAGCTGGATTTGAAAACGCATCTATAATACTGCTTCAGTTTCCACACTTGACCTATTTTCAGTGCTTCTATCATTGAATCTGTCATTTAGTATCTGTGTTGACACAACTGACTGTTCAAGATATGTTTTATAGTTGACAGAAAAGCACTGAGACGTCTGGCCCAAAAATGTTTTGTTGTTGCCTGAGCCCTCGCTTAAACCAGTTTCAGGATCTCATCGGTATTACAAAAAGGTCTTTGTTTTAGCATTCATATCGTTTAGTACAGCCCTAAATCTTAAATACGCATCTCTATGAAATATGATGTGATGTATTGATATGAAGCATCTGTAAACAAACCTATAAATTACTGTGAATCGCCACTCTGTCTGTTGAATACATGAAAGTATAAACTGTGTTTTACTGGTGTATACATGTAAAACAGCAAATAGTCAAGAACCATCATCCTCTCTTAAATATCACCCCAGTACATGTCAATAGGGGCCCGTCAGATAATAAAGGTCATTTGTCGGTTGACATGCCTCTCCCACGGCGGGACGCCCTGCGGTCACACGCGCTACTCATGCAGCAGCTGAGGTGGGAAATGTACTTATTGCTGATGCAGCCTCGTTTCTGCAGCCCTCATACATTGAATTGAAACAGCAAAGCAAAACTTTGTCCTAATTTGATTGTTTTGGCACATTGGGTTGATTTTGTTGTGAATTAAGTTCCGTTTATTAATATCTTGACAGTATTGCTAATCATAAAGGACAACATTTCAACATTCTGGGAAAATGTATGGAGGGCCAAATGACTCAAAATGAAATCATTAAATATATATTTCAACAAATAGTTAAATACATAATTAAAATGTTAATAAAACGACAACAACAAAGTCATTAAATAGATTGGCATCCACTATTGTTGAGCGACTTATTAAACAACCATAAACCTGCAGAGGAATTATTCAACGTGATATTCTGAAAATTTGTATGTATTTTACATAAAATGTGGTTTTACAAAACGTACATTTACTTAAGTTTGCAGACACTAAAACGTACAATACTGATGTATTTACAGCATCTAAACATACAATACTGACATATGACGACACCTAAAACATAAATTATTTACGTATGAACAACTTTACAGACTTACAAATGAATCCTTATGAATATTGAAATTGTGGCATTAACTTTTTATATTATATTCAGTTGTCTCACCAGTGGCATTATGTTTTCTACTGCATTTATTAAATGAAGTTTACTCATTTACTTAAAGGTGTCATATGACGTTGCTAAAAAGAACATAATTTTGTGTATTTGGTGTAATGAAATGTGTTTATGCGGTTTAAGGTTAAAAAAACACATTATAGTCTTTGCAACTTTAAAGATCTTCTTTATGCACCAAGAGCTTGTAACACTCCAAAGAGAAAGGAAAAATTTAAATTGCATCATATGACCCCTTTAATATGAAATAACATTTCATTCTGTTCTGTGATTTCTGCTGCCAACTCGTTTCGAATGCATAATGTTCAACAAGACTACACTTTAAACCCTTTAAATGAATAACATTTCTGCAATCGTTTAATCATTACTTGTCATGTAATATCTTCAGAATCCATACGACTGCGAGGAACAGACCCAAACTCAAGCCTTTGTTCAGCGATCTTCATCTCCATCCTCAGCAGCGACCGTAAGCAGCAATACCCGCGCTCGTTTCAAATTCAAAAGTTGCCACTTCATGAAGCTTTACGGCAGGGAATCAAACGCACATTTGGCTCTCGCCTGCTTCCTCACAGATTGCGACATGCAGTGTTTCTGGTGAGGTGTGTTTGAATGAGAAATGCACGCCTTCACAGAGAGGATCAGGATAATAATCTGGATAATATTCTCAGCAGTTAATGACTTAAATTCTGCTCTGCACCTCACACAAAACTTTAGTATCCCATCAGAGAGGACTGCGACTGCAACGCATCGTCATATGGACTACTTTTGGTACTGCTGTTGACATTTTTGCAATAAATAAATTATTGCGATTGTACTTACTTTCCGTCATGTTTTTCTTTATACTGTACATAATTTTAAGAAATAGTTATGGTTAGGTTTAGAGGTAGGAGTGGGGTTAGCGACTTTAAAAATATATTTTTAATGCTATATTGTTACAAAAATGGTCATTTCCATGCGTATTTCGGTCTATTACGTTTTATATCTTTTTATATTCGCTGTAAAATGGGTAGGTTAAGTTTGGGGGTGGGTTATATAAGGGGTATAAAATCTAAATAGCGTATCGATAAAATGATAAAAATGCACTGATACATCTTGATATAAAACATCTTGCACATGATATAAAAGATTTGTAAATATTTTACTATTTTTAGCTGTAAATACATAGCAATTTTACATTTTAAACGTAATACATCCAAGTTGTACGTTTCAGCATCAGTCTAAATGTACACAAATGTCAACTTTACGTACTAATACCTACATATAAACAATGAGACCAGGCTGAATTATTCCAAAGATAAATAGAATAGAATGATAAAAAGGTAAAATAAATGCAAAGAAATAATTCATTCATTCATTTTTAACTATTAATTATGCATTTAATGATTTATTTAAATATACAATTTTTTATGTATATTTAATATATATATTGTTGCGGACGAAATAGCTCAAATTTAGAGCAAACGCAATGATATTATCAGTGTTGAAACTGTTGTGCTGCTTAATATATTTTTTTTATTGTGCTGTTTTGATTCTTTGATTAGGCTAATAAAAAGTTCAAAAGAACAGCATTTATTAAAAATAGAAATCTTTTCTAGCAGTATAAGTCTTTACTATCACTTTTTATCCATTTAACACATCCTTGCTGAATAAAAGTATTAATAAAAATAAAAATTAAAAATAAGAAAGAAAAAATGTACTGACCCCAAACTTTTGAATAGTGTAGTGTATATTGTAACATCAAGGGTCAAATCAAATATAAATAGCACATTAAAGTTAAAAGTTACACACTTTTTTGTGTACGTGCTGTACAGGTCTGGTATAAAGAATGTTTTTGCTCAGGTGGCCGAAATGTCTGCCCAATAGAGAAAAGTTTTGCTCAGCAAGAAAAAACAAATTCGAGGGGGGAAAAAAAGGGAACATTGCTCCTGAACGTGCAGATTTGTAGTGGAATGACTGGATTTCACCCGCATAACTTTGCTGACTGATTCACTGAAAAAGGAACATTTACTTAAAATGTGCTCACCCTCAGGTCATCCAAGACATAGATGAGTTTGTTTCTTGTTTCAGATTTGGAGAAATGTAGCATTACATCACTTGCTCACCAATGGATCCTCTGCAGTGAATGGGTGCCGTCAGAATGAGAGTCCAAACTCGTCATTTTAGCCATAAGCGGCAGTTTGAGTTAAAAACCTCTTAATGATGGATTTGTTTCTTACAAACAGCTTTTCACTTCTCAAGACATTAACTGGTGGTGTGGATTACTTGTGGATTATTGTGATGTTTTTAATCAGCTGTTTGGACTCTCATTCTGACGGCACCCATTCACTGCAGAGGATCCATTGGTGAACAAGTGATGCAATGCTACATTTCTCTAAATCTGTTCAGATAAACAAACTGATCTATGTATTGGATGGCCTGAGGGTGTGGACATTTTCAGCAAATTTTCATTTTTGAATGAACTATTCCTTGAAGTCACACAGTGCCAGTCTTGACGTTGACTGATTTCTCTGTTAGTGTGCGCTCACTGGCTAGAGTAACCATATGAATTGAGTAAAGCACCCAGCGGTTTTATCAGGCTGCCATGAACCATAGTGAACCAGCCCAGTCAAGGTCACTCTCTGTCCCTGCAAATTACCTTGAAATAGTGGCTATCTTCCCTCATTACTCAGACACAAGAGCTGAAGGTAATAGCTCAGAAGAGACGGACTTAGGATGAAGTGAATTAGATTTTAAGGGGCTTGTATTTCCTTCGTCTCAGCTTAGAGACCAAACAGAAACCCTATCTTTCTCCTTGGAACAAAGATTGACTTTGAGAATGGAAGGACATTGGGGAAGACCAGACACAAAAACAAAAGGCCCCATTCACATTAAAGAACCGCATGAGAAACTGATGAAGAACCTGATAGCCTGGCTATCTGGGTAACTGAGGATATATCAGTGGTTTACTCTCCAAAATTGATTGCATCAGTGCAGTGCCTTTTAAAATCAACTGAAGTGCTGCTTTCCACTCTACGTTCTATTTTTAATCCGTTTGGATGTACAGTTAAAGTATATTAAATGGATCTTAATAACTTAACAACCTGTCCTCTGTGCCCTTGGCTTCATTTCGTACAGGTCTGTCAAGGACTGTCCGTCTGCAACATGCAGTCATTGTAGAGGCCTCACAGAGTTGTGGAAGGAAGGTTTGAGTACTTGTATAACAAATGTATAATTTAGATTAATTAGTCGTTTGACATGTTGTTTGACTTTTTTTTGAACAATATAAAGCACATTAAAACCCTTTTGACTACAGATTTCCCCTAAAATCAGAGCACGATATGTGAAAAAGTATTTATGTATTTATTGTGTAACATTTTTTTTTGCTGTCTTTTATATATATATTTTGTATGTATGTATTTTTTTGTTTATTATTGTGTAAAATAGTTGAATAGTTCAATTTTTTTATTTGCTGTCATCGGTTATTTAAATTGCTTGGTAAAAATAAATTATTATAATATTATTATATTATATAATGTTAAAGTACTAAATAATAATATATAGATATTCATTATTATTATTATTATTATTATTATGAAATGGTAATAATCTCAAAGCTTCTTGCCAATATATTGGTCTATCACTTACTTTTTATGAATTACTTTTTATGTTAATTGTTGCGTAAAAAAAGATTGTAATTTTTTGTTTATTTGTAAAATTATTTATTTTAATATTTATAATCATTTATTTATTTATTTTTATTTTTTCTTTTCTTTTCTTTTTCATTTTTAATGTTTTGTGAAATAGTTGTAGTTTGCATTTGTTTGTTTTTTGTCATTAGGTGTCTCATCTGGTCATTAAGTTTATTGTAATAAATTATTATTATTATTATTATTTCAAAACATTTAAATAGTGGCTATAATAACTGATCTGGCCAGTATATTGGACTATCACTAATTTAAAGTGAAATGGGAGAATATGTTCGCAGTAGGATTCAGGGTGATAGTAGGCTTTAGTAATGCAGTCTATTGAGAATCACGAGACCAACTGACAGCAGGATCAATAGATATTTGGATTAGATATAAATCTATTTTTTAATCGCTTTCCAAAGACCTAGTAATGCCCTAGCAACCGAACAACAACCACCCAGAACACCCTAACAGATTTTGCCCAGAAAACCACCATTTCACTACTTCTTAATTCATATTGGGCGCCACTCGAACACACTAAGATCCTAGAAAAAAAAGTAGATGCTTAAGAAATAGAATTTCAGGGATTCAGATTTGATTTCTGTTTGAAATCATCAATTTAATTATCAATTTAATCTTCTATTCCCCAGTGTTTTATACAAAAGTGAGTACGTCGGGGTCACCAAAAAGGAATATGCATCTTCTGACATCTTTGTACATATGTGTTCTAGTTTGTTGACATTTCTGAGGGCTGAATTTATTATTTTGTGTGTCGTCCCCTTGGGATGAGTGGATAATGTTCTTTGCAGCTTTTTTTATTTTTTTTAAATGTCATGTGTGTTGAATACGTGACTGCTTTAATGTGCAGGTGCACAGTGTCCTACATACATAAGTAAATAGCATATGAATAGGGAATACAAATAGAATCTATTTGCCTGCCTAACCTATATCACACGATATATATCAAAGTCATCAGTTGTTTATATATCCATAAAGTTGGTTGTTGGTTTTATAATATGCCTGAATGTTATAAATATTTATGTTAAAAAATGTATTATAACTTAGGAAATAATTTTTTGTGTTGGTTTTGTTTGTTTGCTTGACATTTAATTGTCATTCAAGTGACTCTGCAACGTCAAATGTCAAATATTTTTAAGTCAAAATAAAAAGCTTAACGTCTTTCTTGTGGCATACAGAACAAACAAATTCAAGGGTTTTGGAAGCGGATATGACAGAATTCACACATTTGTGCGAGCTATTCCTTTAACACCTGCCTTGACTGTGTACTGATAAGGCTTACATATTAATGAGATGCTTGTATACTAATGAAGCTCCATCAGCCTGTTTCGAGGGGTCAGGGGTCAAGCTCTGTGCAGAGCTTGCTGTGCAGGTGAAAATCTGTTCCTTAGAGTATGTATTAGGAAATAAAATGAGGTCTTCTGTAGCATAAGAAATTCTGGTCAATATAAGTCCAGTGATGCATACTTCGAAAATACCATAAGTAGGCACTTTTTGACATTAGGGGTAACCAGATGTCCCAACAATTCACTAAAAAAGTGTTTGGCTGTTAGACTCACTGACTTAAAATGAATTGGGATAAGAACAGTGTGTTTTATTGCTAAATTGTAACATATTTAGAGATGAGCTTAGTATGTACATGATGATAATGATGAGGTATTTAGTATATAAACTGAAATACTCGCTAATTTACCTGCTATAGCACAAAATTGAAAACTATGAAAAAGAGGCAAAAAGCTCCACGGGATGAACTTATCCAAACTGTCGCTTAACATTTCAGATATTATGTACTCATTTATTGAAAAAAAGTGTCAAATATTAAATCAGAAATTCTTAGTAAGATTATTAGGTTTTATTTATGCATGCGCTATGCAATTTTTTTAATGACCAAATGACCAAAAAAAAAAAAAAAAAGGTTTCAACCAGTCCTTAATTTCCTTTTAAATATTGTCTGTCTAATATATAGTTGGTTTTCTGAATATGGCGACATTTTTGTCTTTGACAACATCTTTTAACACACAGTGGATTGAATCACAGTGTTTTTCTTTCACAGCCGACCAGCGAGGACGATCTCTGCCCGATCTGCTATGCACACTCCATATCAGCCATCTTCAAGCCCTGCTCCCACAAATCCTGCAAGTGAGTTGCTGCCAACATCCTATCATCAGCTCCGCTCTTACATTCGCTCCACCATTTAAGAGACTAACACCATGCCGTTAAACGCATCGATGACCATTACTTA